>NW_026943821.1:23120290-23395290 GCF_035594765.1 Anolis carolinensis | reverse complement strand
CTTCTGTCCCTGTGATTATTAGATTTTGGAAAATTTGGCCTGAGGATTTGGGATAAAGTTTAAGTGGAGACCCCGTTTCCCCATTATAATATCTCTTCCAGTAGTTAATTTCCCTTCCACGGGATAAATTTCTCTTGTTTGCTGTTGTCTGACCTCCATGCTTAACTATGACTCATTTGTAAGTTGGATATTTGTAATTCAGGGACTGTCTGTACTGAAGTTAATGTCAACAGTTCTTATCTTTCACTTTCACAAATGGGGAAGTAACTTCAAAAAGACTCCCGTTCTGGACCCAATAGTGATCTCATATTATCTAGTTAAATTTCCATTTGTTCCCCCTTACCTATTCTAAAAGAGGCCCCCACAATGATGCCTCAGAACTTCAATTAGATGATGGAAATGATTGGAGGGCTAGAGGGAGAAAGAGAGAGAGAGCACCAGAAGGAAATCTTGAGTTTCAGCTGCTTATTGATCACACCTTGTCTCATATCGCCGAGTGACCTAACCCAGTGGCTTCATGTAGAGATTAAAGAGAAAGTATGTTTCTAAGCAGCTTCTTTTGTGCGCTCCTCCAGCTTTGTGGTTTCATGCATAAAAATGAATAACCTGAAGAGTATAGATAGTTCAAAAGAGAAAGAGATCCTTAGAATTACAATTTCTTCTGACATTAGATAGTCTTTGCTACTGAAAATCAGTTGCTGAGAAAATCCATCAAGTCATCGTGAAATGTGTCTTGCCGTTGTTTCCCTTTATTTGTTGTGGGTTTCCCAACTGTAATAATCCATCATCATTTTGATGCCTGTTATATTAGAATACTAGCTTTGCCCGGCCACGTGTTGCTGTGGCTTATGGGAATCCTTTGTTGGCCAGGTGGAATAGCAGTGAATAGCCTTGCAGTCTCAAAGCCTGGCCATTTTCTGGAGTAGCTGGAGCTTTTTGTTGTATGAACGTAGAGGCATGGATGAGGGGTTGTGCTGCCAAGTTTAGTGTTTCTGGGATGTGTAGTTTTGTTGTTTTGTCCTAGGCTGAAATTTCATTACCCTTTATATAGATATTGTATCTCCAGAGCCCAGAATGATACAATTCCTCCTCCTTCATCCAGCCTCGGTTGGTAACAGGGAAGGGTTAACTACAGAGCTGCTTCTGTATCAATGTTTGCCTTCTCAGAACTTCTTTTTCATATCTATCATTTATTAATTAAATTTAATAAAATAGCCTTCTTTTTTTCCAGGGATAATACATGGTTCATTTCCCTTCTCCCCATTGTTTTTCTTACCAGAATCCTGAGCTAATTTTGATTAGGAGAACTGGTTCTGGGATATCCCGGTGGGCATTATGGCTGGGCAGAGTTTGGAACAGAATATAAATATTCAATAAAGTGAAAAATCTGTGTCGGGGAGGGGGTTGGGAGTTCAGAAACACTGTTACGGTGAGTCTTAGTCTGATGGGAATCTTTGCAACATGACACCTAATTTGTACAAAATTCATGGGTGGGTTTACCTATGGATGGGATAGGTTCACCTTAAGGTCTCCACAGGTTGAAAAATGGCTTGGAAGCAAACAACAGCAACAACAACAACAACAAAGTAAAATTCACACAACATTATTATTATTATTATTATTATTATTATTATTATTATTATTATTATTCTGGCTGGAGATGCCCATTGCTATACCTACAAGGGTGAGATAACTAGACTGAGCATAACAACTTCCACATGTGGCTTGAAAACTATTGTTGCTATAGCTTTTGTATGCCTACTTTTGTATTTGATATTTGTATTTGATATCACTGTATGCTGGTTTTATATCTGTAAGCCGCCCCGAGTCCCTCTGGGGAGATGGTGGCGGGGTACAAAAATAAAATTATTATTATTATTATTATTATTATTATTATTATTATTATTATTATTAATCCCATCTAGCAACTTCTTGATAACTCCTATCCAATGGGACACTTCTTACTAACACATAGCCAACATGGTCTTGTCATGAATTGGAGGATAATTCATATGGAATCTAAAATTCTGAACACTCTTTATCTTGGACACCTATGTGACATCATTACCCTCGTTTCCATCCCGTCTTCATACCTACTCGTTGTCCAACCAATAATTAAACACACCGGAGAGAGAGACATGCACTTGGTTTTACTGAAGCATCGACCAAAAGGGGGAATGGCTTTGTGTTCCAAGTCTCTCTGGAGATTTTTGCACCTCCTCTGGCCAGATCTTCTCTGTTAGTTCCTTCAACACTTCCTGCGGTTCTTTCCCTTCTTATGCTTCCTCATCCGCGCTGCCTCTCTGATGTACCTGTTTTTCTCCGCTTGGGGCTGTTGGTGCCACATCTGCCCCAGCTTTTTGGCTACTTGGGTCACACGCCAGCCTGGGTTTGCACACTCGACGCAACAACGCTTGTCCTCCATGAAGAGGAAAAACGCTGGGAGCGATCTATTTTTTTTGTGCGTACAGTATTTGGGTATTTTCTGTTTTCTACTTTGAGGTTTTTTCAAGGGGATAGAGCGGTTTCTCTTGCCTGAGCATTTTCCATTGCTTGAGCGTGTTCTCTTGCTTGGGCGTTTTCTCTTGCTTGAGCGTTTTCCTTCGGTTGGGCAGCAGGCCATTTCTTCATCCTTTTTTTTTTTTTTGCCTTGGGTGAGAATGTCTGGAAGCAACGTACTCTTTGAAGGTGCTTGCGATGGTCTTCTAGGTTGAGCCTTTGTCCCTTGATTTTGACATGCTGTGGTCAACTAAACCCAACACATGACGGTATTCATTTTGGAAGGTCTATCTGGTAGCATGCCCCCCTTCTGCCATTTTGAAAGTGGATCTTCTGGGTCCTCAAGAGAGACAAGGATGTTGAGCCATTATTTTGTCAGGGAGTGTGATTGTGTCTTCAATGCACACTAAACCAATGGCAGCAAGAGCTGGTGTCTTTTTCTTCATTTGCATACTTGAAGCTGATTGGCTGATGCGTAGCCATAGTGCAGGCATGGGCAAACTTCAGCCCTCCTGGTGTTTTGGACATAATGTTATTTCTGATGATGGAATTCAGGTGTTGGAAGCAGAAGGGGAGAGTACTCCCATGTTTTTGGCCTACAACTCCCAGAAATCCCAGCGGTTAGAATTTCTGGGACTTGAAGGCCAAAAACATCTGGGAACCCACAGGTTGAGAACCACTGCTTTAACATCTGTGATAAAACCAAGGGTTCCTTTGTCGTGCTCGCTAATGTGGAAGCCATTGGCCATGTGAATGGACCTGGTAAGGATTCCTACATCCATATACACCATCATGATATGCATTGCACATCATTGCCTTCCATTTTCACTCCACCATTTGTTGTTGTTTTCTCCTCAACAAAAACTCAACCTTTTATGGTCAGGTCATGGGGCTATTTTGAAGCTTCTTCCTCTTGCCTTTTGCCTACCTAGTGTGATGCCTCATGGGCCTTGTAGTCCCGTTCCTAGTGTCACTGTGGCAGATGAGGATGAAAACATGGGGTTTTCTCCGGATCAACAACAGCCGGACTCCTTCAAAATGCCTGATGTTGATGTTCTTGCCCAAAAGCCAATTAAAACCGACCTTGAACAGCTCTCACCTCCCTTCGCTAGGAGACATTCCTTTACTGCAGACAGGGGAGTTAAAGAGCGGGTTCGCAGGAGTTTACGAATTGCTGCCAAACAAGACACTGATTAGCCATGTTTCCCCTGGGAAAATCCAGAGAGTCTCACATCTGCAAAGTTAGGTTTCGTTCCCTGTTCTCTAGGGAAAGAGGACGCTGAACACCTGTTTGGCGGGAAAACGAGACCCCAATATAGGTGCCTGGCACGTTAGAATTGTTGCAGAGTCAACTGAGCAGCTCCAGAAGCAACTTCGTGTTTCCAGCCTTGTGTGGACTTCGCAAAGTCCGCAACCCCAGTTCCTTGCTTCACGGATCAAGTATTCAAGATTGGTTTAGCCTTGCTTTTAGCCACGGACCCTGTTCTTAGATTCTCTGTATCGCCTTGTTCCTAGTCACGGACCTTGTTTAATGATTCAAGTTTGCTTCCAGCCTTGTTCTCAAGCTACCTTGGACTTCAAAGACTCTGGGCGCTTTCTCCACACTATTGCTTGGCAATAGTGTGTGTTTTGGTTATTGGATTTAAAACTTTGAACTCTAATATCAATTATTGGACAATACATTTCTGGACTTTATTTGACCTCATTTGATAGGTCAGCTTCTGAACTATATTCTTCACTTGTTTTTATTACTTTTATATATTTACTTAATAAAGATATTAGATAGATATTGGCCTCTGCGTCTGGTTCTTGGTGCTCCACTGCCTTGGGTCTGACACCTACTCCCATCTAGCGACTTCTTGAAAGCCCCTATCCAATGTGACACAACTGGGTCTTGTCACTGCTCCAGAACCCAACAGCTACTCATGGAAGATGTTTGTTGTGACTCCACCTTTGCCTTTGTGTGATTCTTATAAGGATTCTAGGGTACAAGTGCATAATGATGGGATTCAGATTCAGGACGGGAATGATGGGATTCAGGTGCAGAGTGTGCCTGCTGTGGGAAATGAAGGGCAGGGAGTTTTTCCAATGGGAAGAAATGTTATTTATGATGATGGAATTCAGGTGTTGGAAGCAGAAGGGGAGAGTAGCTCTGATAATACTAATGAGCTCAGTGGCCTTGATGGCCTTGACACTGGGGCCGTTGAGCTCCATCATGCTAGTTGTCTGGAATTTTGGGGGCTGCAAAGGAGTCTTCGAATAGCAAACAAAAGGGAGGCCAAAGGGCAAAGAAATGATTTCATGCTATGCTTTTAAAAAGGGTCTGCTGAGAGGGAGATCTTTGTCAAAAGCAACTTCTTAGCTTGAGTCAAGAACCAAGTCAGCTTTCCAGTTTCAAGTCTGCATTCCTGTATTACCTTGTAGCCTGGATGTATTCCTTTGTTCGGGATTTTGGCTTTCTTTGGAAGGATCTTGTTTCATGCCTATGCTTCTATGGATTTGATGATTACAGCCTTTTTTTGTAACTATATTTTGCAACTGAACTTTTACCTCTTTTGAACTATTTTTCTACTTATTTCCTAATATATATATATATATATATATATATATATATATATATATGGGTAATGAAATTTCGGCCTAGGACAAAACAACAAAACTACACATCCCAGAAATACTAAACTTGGCAGCACAACCTCTCATCCATGCCTCTACGTTCATACAACAAAAAGAAATGAAATATAACGTCCTAATTAGAGGGAGTGGAATAATTGTTTTTATCCCATTGCTGCCAGTTAGAAGGCTAAGCTCCACCCACTTGGTCTGCTGTCATTTAGAAGGCTAAGCTCCACCCACTTGGTCTCCTAGCAACCCACTCAGCCCAGGGCCACTTCAATCAGATTACAGATTATCTGATTTCAACTGGATTATATGGCAGTGTAGACTAAAGATGAGCACCAACCCCCCAGAGTCAGACACGACTGGACTTAATCTCAGGGGAAAACCTTTACCCTTTACCTTAACTACCACCAATTCCTCAATACTTTATTTCCCATACCATCATACTTCGCCACAGCAACACGTGACCGGGCACAGCTAGTTATTTGTAAAAACTAAAATAAAAAAATGTATGTACAGATCCATCAAATGCCTCCTGAATTTGCTATTCTGGTCATGATCCTCCTGCGAGTCGAGGTAGCCCGGTTTTGTTCAATTATTTACTTAAACCCAGGTACAAAGGAAAGTGCACTGCGGTGGTGGGAATTAACCGATGTGTCTCCAACGGCATTTTATGCACGACCTCTGTCAAATGGTGCCGTTCCCCTCATTGCCTGAGATCATCACTCCAAAGGTTGTTGGTTCCTGGCAAATTGTCCTCCAAGACAAGGAAGCTAAATGAGCTAAATCAGGGGTTGAAGAAACATGGGCCCGAGGAGGGAAGGGAAACCGAAACAGAAATGCCCCCCTGAACTCGGAGAAACTGGGAATTTTGAAGTATCATTGAGATTGAATTAGCGAGATAATAGAACACTTGCTGAAGGGAATGTTATCAAATTACTCTTTCTCTCTCAGAATAGTAATAAAAATATGCTTGTTCCGTTCTCTCAAGGAGGCTGGAAATCACGGAAAGGACAGAGAATAATTAAATACAGTGTGACCCAAATACCCAGAAAGGATACATTTCTAGACTTCGTGTTGATATGTTAAAATGGGGATAATAGCGAGTCCTATTGAAATGAAGGACTTCTGGCACAAGAATGCCATAGAATGGTTCTGGAGGGCCTCGAAAATGCCTAGAGATGACATAGGTAAAGGTAAAGGTTTTCCCTGACGTTAAGTCCAGTCATGTTCGACTCTGGGAGTTGGTGCTTATCTCCATTTCTAAGCCGAAGAGCCGGCGTTGTCCGTAGACACCTCCACGGTCATGTGGCCAGCATGACTGCATGGAGCGCTGTTACTGTCCTGCCAGAGTGGTACCTATTGATCTACTCACACTCTGGGGATTGTTGCTCATCTCCATTTCTAAGCTGAAGAGCCGGAGTTGTTCATAGACATCTCCAAGGTCATGTGGCCATTGGCATGACTGCATGGAGCGCCGTTACCTTCCCGCCGGAGACGTACCTATTGATCTACTCACACTCTGGGGGTTGTTGCTCATCTCCATTTCTAAGCCGAAGAGCCGCCGTTGTTCATAGACACCTCCAAGGTCATCTGGCCATTGGCATGCCTGCATGGAACGCCGTTACCTTCCTGCCAGAGCGGTACCTATTGATCTACTCACATTGGCATGTTTTGGAACTGCTAGGTTGGCAGAAGCTGGAGCTAACAGCGGGCGCTCACTCCGCTCCCGGGATTTGAAGCTGTGACCTTTCGGTCTGCAAGTTCAACACACTATGCTACCGGGGTACATATTTTGAGGTGTCATAATTTGTTGGAAATTGTGGTTGTCGGTCCCGTGGAAAAACGGGTTGTACTGTATATCGATCCATAATGAGCAAGGACCATAGGTGAAAATATATCTCCGTCTTGTTATTGATCAAGCTGAGGTTTATTAGAAATTTTATTTTCATTCTGAGGTCATGGCTACAAGGTGCCAAAAGATGAAAGCATCATAGAGCACCAGAATCTTGCATGCTTGGTGTTGCAAAATCCAGAATAGTAGTAGTAGTTGTTGTTGTTGATGATGATGATGATGATGAGGCTACTTCTTTGGAGGCTTTTAAGCAGAGGCTGGATGGCCATCTGTTGGGGATGATTTGATTTTTCAATCTTGGCCTTAATTGCATTTGTTCTGATGGCTTGCTCCTGGGCTGCATTATTATTATTATTATTATTATTATTATTATTATTATTATTATTATTATTATTATTAATTGTGTGTGTTCTGTATGCCATTTAGAGTCTCCTTTGGGGTGAGAAGGGTGGAATATAAATATTATAAATAACTAAATAAATTATTAAATTTTCCATTTGATCACAAGTGAAATAAAAACGTACCTTTCCAGGAACAATGTATAAGGAAACAAAAGTTACATGAAATGTGCAAGATGAGAGTCAAAGGAGGTGCTTTCATTGAAACCTGGTCAAGAGGTTGCAGAGCAAAAACTTTAAACTCTCACATCTGTATCTAAGGATATACGGCTGCATCATACTAACCCTCTCTCTGGCTTACCCAAACCAAACAACACATGCGCACTAACACATACCCACGGAGGCTGTCTGCAGGAAAGCAATGACATCTATATTTCCCTCTTCCCACCCAAAGTGCTTTAACCTTTAAACACGAATTCAGAATTTCAGAAATTCAGGGAGAGGGGACCCAGCCAGTGTTGCTCCCTGGTGAACTTGTGGGACCTTATTACATTTTCATTTACTAAAATGTAATTAATGAAGGCTTTTAAGCCCCGAGAACCTTTCAAATTAATGAAAAGTCCACCCAAGTAAATTAGACTTGTAGTTCGAGTGCTGGAGATTTAAATTACGGTAGTTAGCTTGACAGCAACCAAGAACAGCTGTCACATACAATTATTTTTCAGGCTGCAACTAAACCATTCTTACATTATGGGCTGCCACTACTCGGGGGCTAATGGTAAGTGCTTGTGTTTTATTATGCCGCTGTCAACAAAATATGTAAGGTCTTCCTGATTCCTCCCTTGGTACACTGATACATGATAAATATCCTGCCCCAATTCCTATGTTTCAGTCCAGGTTAGGTAGACTTGCTTCATCAATGGCTTCCCAGATGTGATGTTCCAAGTCCCTACTGAATCGATTGATGGGCTGTAGCTGGCACTAACAATTAGATATAGCCACTGCTTTCTGAATTTTTTTTTGGTGTCCATTTCCTAACTACTTTGCCCTTACACTGCATCAACACAAATCAGGTGGAAACAGGGTAGTTGAGCTCAAAATTCACATTGCTCCCAGCGTTAGCTTGGTAATGGCATCTCAGCCACCAACAACAATCATACAACAACAACAACAACAACATTTATTATGGTCCATAGAGCCATCAGAAAATGAAGTCATTTTGAATTCTCCCATCCCATCTGTTGTGGCTCAGTTTTTGTGTGAGCCATTGCCTTTGTGTGATTCTGATGAAGATTCTGGGTTATATGTGCATAATGATGGGATTCAGGATGAATTTGAGGATGACTCTGATGCTGGGAATTATAGGAGCGTTCCGGCTGTGGGAAATGAAGAGCAGGGAGTTGTTCCCATGGGAATAAATCATGATGTTGTTTCTAACGAGGAATTTGAGGTGCAGAGAGTAGAAAGGGAGGATAGCACTTTGCCGCCTGATAATGAACTCGGTGGCCTTGACTCTGGGCATCTCGATTGGGCTACAAGACTGGAATTTAGAGGGTTGCGGAGAAGCCTTCGCATAGCCAATAAACGAGACTTCAAAGGGCAAAGGAACACCGTTATGTCATGCTTTTAAAACAGTCTACTCGCAGAGAGCTCTCTGTCAATGCAACTCCATCGCTTGATCCAGAAGCAAGTCTGCTGTCCTGTGCCAAGTTTGCTTTTCTGTAACATCTTGTGGATCTATTCTGTTTGTTGGGACTTTTGGCTTCCATGAAAAGGACCTTGTTTTATGCTCTATGTTTCTATGGACTTATTGCTTACAGCCTTGGTTTTGTACCTATCTTTTGGAACTGAACTTTTTCCCTTTTATGGACTATCTTTGCCTATTCTAAATAAACTACAAAAGACTTCCTGTGTGTGGCTTGGTGTCTGAAGCTAACCTGAGGTGCGACACCATTTCCCAGTTCATTGTACAAGATACATCTGCATGGTTTCAAGTGATATCCCTATCAGAGGTTAGTCACTTCCTCAGCCAACCAGGATACAGTAGTCTCGGCTATCCAACATAAAGTTATGATTTTACAAATTACGCACCAAAACAACAAATTTGACAGAAAAAGTAGTTCAATACGCAGTAATGTTATGTTGTAAATACTGTATTTACGAATTTAGCACCAAAATATCACAATGTATTGAAAACATTGACTACAAAAATGTGTTGGATAATCCAGGACGTTGGATAAGTGAGAGTTGGATAAGTGAGACTCTACTGTACATGAAGATAATGACCACAAGAGGCTGAGTTTTTGTTAGGGAGAAAAGAACAACAAATGGTGGGGTGAAAATGGAAGGCAATGCAATGCATAACATGATGGAATATATGGCTGCAGCGATTCTTACCAGGTGCATTCTCATGGCCCTGGAAGCACTGAATGGCAGTTTAACTATCAATACAGTAGAGTCTCACTTATCCAACATAAACGGGCCGGCAGAATCTTGGATAAGCGAATATCTTGGATAATAAGGAAGGATTAAGGAAATGCGTATTGAACATCAAATTAGGTTATGATTTTACAAATTAAGCACCAAAACATCATGTTATACAACAAATTGAACAGAAAAAGTAGTTCAATACGCAGTAATGTTACGTAGTAATTACTGTATTTACAAATTTAGCACCAAAATATCACGATGTATTGAAAACATTGACTACAAAAATGCGTTGGATAATCCAGAATGTTGGATAAGGCCTTCGACGATTAATTATTAGGTTGAACTATCTGCCCATCCAACTACAGTATATTCTGCCACTACTACTTTGCACTTTATGGACTACTTTGGCTGAGAAACTACCTCTCCCATTTTGATATATTCTGCACTTTGGCCCAGATCCTTGTTTTAGTCTCCTGTTTTTAACATTTTATGCTGTATGTTGATTTTTATGATGGTTTTATTGATATTGATGTTTTACTGTTGGAATAATTGTTTTATCATTTTATTACTGTATGTTTCGGGCTCGGCTCCATGTAAGCTGCTCCGAGTCCCCTCCGGGGAGATGGGGCGGGGTATAAAAATAAAAAATAAAAAGTTATTATTATTATTATTATTATTATTATTATTATTATTAGTGAGTGTTGGATAAGTGAGACTCTACTGTATTAATGGAGAGGACTTTTCCAAGACCCTGAGCCCTATCCTCAAAACAAGTCCATCACCTTGGATGGCTTATTTGGCTTATTCTAAAATAGGTCAGTCAAGTTATATTTGGAGAGCAATTGGCACAAGCCAACAATAACAAGACAACACATGGCCCATGATATTAGCCAGTTGAGTTGAGACATTCACATTTGCCACTATGACTATGCATTAGCCAATCAGCTTCAGGTATGCAAATGAAGAAAAAAGCCTTTTTTCTCATTGGTTTATTTGAATTTGAAGACATAATCCCAGGCCTTGACAAAGTTTTCATCTCTGTTGGGGACCCAGAAGATCCACTTTCAAAATGGCGGAAGGCAGACATGCCACCAGATAGACCCTTCCAAATGACCACCATCATGTGTTGAGCTTAGTTGAGCACAACATGCCAAAATTAAGGGGAAAGATCTCAGCCTAGAAGACCATTGGAATCCCCTTCAAGAAGCAAACCAAGTGGGGAATAAAAGGGGGAGAATGAAGACATGGCCAAGGCATACGAAAACCCCTGCTCAACCAAGAGAAGAGGTTCTATCCCCCCGAAAAGACCCCAGGGCAGAAAAGCGAGTGCAAGGTCCAAACGCTCTGGGCGACGATCCAAAATACGGAAATACCTCCCACCGTTTTTCCTCTTCATGGAGGACAAACGTTGTGATGTCTACTGTGAAAACCCACAATGGAATGTCGTCCAGATCGCCCAAAAGCTGGGGCAAATGTGGCACCAACAACCCGAAGAGGATAAAAAAAGGTACAAACAAGAAGCATCTCAGCTTTGGAAGCAGTTCTGCAATAGGGATGCAAAGAGCCACAGCAAGAAGGCAAAGAAACACCGGAAGAAGGCAAAGAGCCACTGCCGGAAGATAAAGAGCCACAGGAAGAAGGCCAAGAGGCACAGCGACAGAAAGAAGAAAAAGGGAGGATCCGGTCAGGGCAGGTGTAAAGATTTCATGGCAGAGCTGGAACGCCTGACTTGCTGTTGAAGCTGCAAGACCATTTCCCCACTTTGGTTAATGCCTAAATAAAACCAAGAGCATGTCTCTCTCAGTGTGGTCATTGACTGGACAATACGTAGATGTAAATGAAGGAAATGGTGTCACATAGGTGTCCAACATTGTCACACCTCAGGTTAGCTTCACCTTGCTAGAGACGCCAGGCTGCACACAAGACGTAGTCTTTTATAGTTTACTAGCTATGCCCGGCCACGCGTTGCTGTGGCAAAGTATGGTGGTATGGGAAATAGAGTATTGAGGAATTGGTGGTAGTGAAGGTAAAGGGTAAAGGTTTTCCCCTGACATTAAGTCCGTTATAAATGGGTTATACAGCTGTGTGGAAGGGCCTTGAGTCTACACTGCCATATAATCCAGTTCAAATAAGATAATCTGTATTTTATAGGCAGTGTGGAAGAGGCCTAAGTGAGGCCTAACTCTGCCTGTCCCCTGGGGGGAGTGGGTTGCTAGGAGACCAAGTGGGCGGAGCTTAGCCCTCTAACTGGCAGCAATTGAATAAAAACAATTATTCCTCTCCCTCTAATTAGGACTTTATTTTTCTTTTCTTTTTGTTGTATCAACCTAGAGGCATGGATGAGGGGTTGTGCTGTCAATTTTCGAGGTTGTGGGGTGTTTACTTTTGTTGTTTTGTCCGCTGCCGTTATGCCATCACCCCAATAGCTGTAAAAAATAAGGGAGAAAGGAGCACCTGAAGTTTCCCCAACTATAGTAATTATGTGCAATTGCTATAACTAAATAGTAATGAAATTTCATTACTCCCCTTAGAGTAACAAATTTTTCACTAACTATACTTTCGAAACAAAATAGCAGCCTAATTTTTTTCTTCTTTTTTCCCTTTCTCCTTTTTTCTCATTCTATCTTTCCTGTACCCACTATTGTTCTCACTCTTTCTATGTATAGAAACCCTTAATAAAAACATTTTTAAAAGAAACAAAATACCAGCACCCCGCAGTTTTGTAATGACTTTTGAACCATTTTTTATGGATCGCACATTTCTAGAACCCAGTATATTTCAGGTACTTTTAAATAAAGTGTTGCTCCAGAGCTTGCACTTACATCAATAAATGGTCTCCCTAGAGATATTAGACAACTTTCTATTGCTACTTTCTTAGAAGATCAGTAAAGAAGGTTTTGTTAAAAAAAAGATCTTACTAGCTTTCTGAGAACAAGAATTTGGTTTCTCTTTTAATATCAAACACTGCAGGGGTCGTTTCTCAATTTTAAATTAATTGTTTTAAATTATGCTTGATTTCTTCTCCTTCCTCCCTCTTTTCCCTCTTTATCCTTTTGTGTATTAATATCATTTGTCTTGAAGACATTAGTGGCCCAAAGAAAATAAATAAATCTTCATTACTGGAGACAGCACATTTGTCGTCAGTACAATTGCCCCGAACCAAGAACTATCCAGCTCAAAGCACTCGGGACACAATCCAGCCCAAATTCCACTGTTTTGAAGTTTCATTGATTTCACTGAAGGGTTTTGGCAGACCATTCAATAATTCAAGTTGAAATCAATGAGGCTGAGAAGTAATGAACTTTGCCTGCATTGTTTCTTTGGCAATACTAATAGAAAATGTGCCTATTCCTGCGTGCATGGGATGTGTGAGAGCTTGCTTCCAGATGTGCATTGTGTTACATTGCATTGTATTTTGCATTGCATTGCACACACTTCATTAAATTGCATTGAATACATTGCATTGTATTGCATTGTATTTCATTCCTTTATTTATACCAGGTTATGCACTTTGGAGACCACGTTTTTGTGTGTGTAAGGAGCGATTTGCGAAACTGCAAATTGCTTCTGGTGCGAGAGAATTGGCTGTCTGCAAGGATATTGCCCAGGGGACACCCAGATGTTTTGATGTTTTTACCATCCTTATTTATTTATTTTATTTATTAACGACATTTATATCCTGCCCTTCTCACTCCGAAGAGGACTCAGGGCGGTCCACAAGTTATATATACATAAAATATATTATATTATTAGTATAGCACAATATAAGCACTATATAAGCATTTTATATTATTACTAGCTGTGCCCGGCCACGCGTTGCTGTGGCAAAGTGGTGGTGGTATTGGTTAAAAATTGTTGTGTAATTTTTATTTGACGTTATTTGCATTTTTTATTAATTTTATTGTAAGTTATATTTTTATTTATTATATTTTATTATTTTCTTGTATTATTTTTAGTTATTTTCTGTTATTATAGTATTTTATTGTATCAATTTTTTTGTGTTTTTTATTATTTTTTATTGGGTTGCTAGGAGACCAAGTTGGAGGAGCTTAGCCTTCTAACTGGCAGCAATTGGATAAAAGCAATTATTCCTCTCTCTCTAATTAGGACTTTATTTTTTCTTTTCTTTTTGTTGTATCAACCTAGAGGCGTGGATGATGGGTTTTGTTTTCAAATTTCGAGGTTGGGGGGCCTGTAGTTTTGTTGTTTTGTGGATTGCCGTGATGCCATCACTCTTTTATATATATAGATAATATTGTACTATATGACTATATTGCAATATTATTAGTAATCTTACATGTAATATAAATATACAATTATAATAGTGTATTATTATTATTACATTGTATTACATATTATTATTATTATTAGTAGTAGTATATATATATACAATATATTATAATATTAGTATAGTATAATATGAGTGGGGCCCCTGGTGGCGCAGTGTGTTAAAGCGCTGAGCTGCTGAACTTGCAGACCAAAAGGCCCCAGGTTCAAATCCCAGGAGCGGAATGAGCACCCGCTGTTAGCCCCAGCTCCTGCCAACCTAGCAGTTCGAAAACATGCAAATGTGAGTAGATTAGTAGGTACTGCTCCGATGGGAAGGTAGCTGTGCTCCATGCAGTCATGCCAGCCATATGACCTTGGAGGTGTCTATGGACAAAGCCGGCTCTTCGCCTTAGAAATGGAGATGAGCACCAACCCCTAGAGTCGGACACGACTGGACTTAACATCAGGAGAAAACCTTTACCTTTAGTGCTTATATTGTGCTACACTAATAATATAATTTATTGTATGTTTATATAACTTGGAAGCTGCCCTGAGTCCCCTTCGGGGTGAGAGAGGGCAGAATATAAATGTTGCTAATAAATAAATAACAAATATTCCAGGCTGTATGGCCATGTTCCAGATGCATTCTCTCCTGACGTTTCACCCACATCTATGGCAGGCATCCTCAGAGGTTGCGAGAGCAAGGGGCATGAATGACTGCATAAAAAGAGGCTTGCTATTGCCATTCTTTGGTACGGAGCGGTGAGGCTGCACTGGCCACATGGAAGCAACCTCACAACCTCTGAGGATGCCTGCCATAGATGTGGGCGAAACATCAGGAGAGAATGCTTCTGGAACGTGGCCATACAGCTGGGAAAATGCATAACAACCCCTTGATTCCAGCCATGAAAGCCTTCGATAGGACAATACCTTTCATATTCAGGACTGACCAAAGTTAGTGGTATTTGTAACCTACTGGAGAGAAATGAAGTCCTAAAGCGCAAAACCAATTGCCATAAGCGAGTGGCATTCATGTCCGCCCTGTGACACTGTGTGGATTGTCATGTGTCTTTTCTACCCCTGTTCCTGCTGAAAGTTGTATCTCAACTTCCACAGCTTAACCCGTCTCTCTTAGTTCCCGCTTTCCTTCCGACAACTCAACAACACTCCCCTCCGCAAATCTCCAGCGTAGTATTTAATACTTGTCTTAGCACTTGACAACCCATCTTTTTCTAGGAAGATTTTCAACATTTGCAGGTTGTTGGGTTTTTTTTTTCTTCCTTCGCTCCCTTGACGTCTCTGATAAGTCGGTAACACCACAATAAAATGGAACAAGGAGTTATCAGATAGCGGTTTATAGGGAACTATAATTTAAAAATGACTGGCCTCGCCCGATAACAAAAGTAAGGTACATTGAGCTTGCTTTATGTTCTGATAGAGGAAACTGGATGTCGAAAAACCTCAGTGCCTCCATAATATGCCTGTGTGTGTGTGTCGGAGGATTGACTTAAAAGCGTAGCTTTATCTCCATGGAGAATCTCATCTTTTATTTCCTTACAGAATAAATGTTAGTGGACATTTTTACAAGAGGATACACCAGCTCTTTCCTATCCTTTGTTTTCCTGACAAAAACCAGCACAGGATCCCAGATGTTTGTGCCTGGGAATGACAAAATATTTTCCAACTGGCATTCTTGAATGCATGTCCTGTGGGTCACGTCAGGTTTGACCTGAGCATGGATGGTCACCATGCCATGGTTTGACATCTTAACCACACTCATGGGTTCCTTGCCCACATGTCACAGTTTCCTTCCATGAAATAATAATAATAATAATAATAATAATAATAATAATAATAATAATAATAACTTTATTTTTATATCCCGCCCCATCTCCCCGAAGGGACTTGGAGCAGCTTACATGGGGCCATGCCCAACAACAATACAATAACAGCAATAAAACAATAAAACAAGGTCAGCAATAAAACAATGTCTAATCAATAAAAACATAACATCAATTAACAGTTATAAAAGTCAGCGCATGGCATAAAATGGTTAAAAACAGAGCTAAAAACGCGGAGCTGGGCCCAGAGGAAAAACTTCAGCGTGGTAGAGGTAGTTACACAATTTTAAATCAATAAAGTGCTAAATAATCGTGTTATCAGATGTTATGGACCTGTGTGAGCCCACACTTTTTGGTGATGTGACATGTGACTGATTCAAGCCTCAAAAGAGCAGATGTTATTCACTATCAATATCTTCCCAGCATATAGCTTGAATGGTGGGACTGGCCCACGGACAATACCAAATCAATGTGTGCCATGCCAAATCTGCATAATAGTGTTGTGCTTTTGTATGGAATTGCTATTCGTTTCGTCTCATTTTGTTGTGACTCAGTTGGAACCTCAGATTGACTCTGATGAGGATGATGGGATTCAGGTTCAGAATCAGGTTCAAAATGTCCCTGTTGTAGAAGGTAAGGAACAGAGAGTGCAAGTTCATTTTGTGATGTTGATGATACTGAAACTAGCCAGGTGCAAATTGACTCAGAAAAGGAGGACAGTTCTCACTCTGATAGCAAGCAGGCTGCTCAGGCTGACATGAACGAGCAGCCTGACCTTGATGAAATTGGCTCCTTAGATCGAGCTGACCGTTTGGAATTCAGAGTTCGAAGGAGTGTGAAAATAGCAAACAAGAAGGAAGTCAGAGGCCAAAGAAATGCTTTCATGCTTTGCAAGGGGTATTAAAGCAAGTGTTTTGGAGACAAACCTTTGTCAAAGCAACTTTTCATTTAACCTAGAAGCAAGCTCTCGTTTTCCTGAATTATCCTGCAGCTTTTGTCTTTGTGTTCTTAGGACTTTGTCATGCTCTAATGGGACTTCATTTATTCCTTGTGATTAGCTTGCTATCTACCTAGCAACGTGCATGGGCGCTTCCCAAGGAGTGAGCACTCGGCTTAGGAAAGCGCCCGTTCGTGTTGCTAGGTAGATAGCAAGCTACCTAGCAATGCGCACGGAACGTTTCCTTCAACCGGCTTGCCGGATAATAGGTCCTCCCTATTATCCGTCAGAACCAGTTATTCGACATTCGGCCCACCCGTTTATGTCGAATAAGTGGAACTCTACTGTACCTCACAACCTCTGAGGATGCCTGCCATAGATGTGGGCGAAACGTCAGGAGAGAATGCTTCTGGAACATGGCCATACAGCCCGGAAAACACATAACAACCCTGTAAGGCCTTTGACAACAACAACTTGCAGTATGTTCCCAAGTTGCTTTTGACATGATTAAAAACAACCTACAAAATATCAAAGAAAAAGAAAATGACCAGCTTGGGAATCGTGAAGGGTCGGTTTAAAGGAGAACAATCCTATCCTGTGATACCATTTTATGGCTGACATGCTGACACAGAAGTGAAACAAACTAATCGCAGTAAAGTAAGTGATGGGAATTCTGCAATGGTTAGCAGGGTCAGTAATAGCAGGAAAATCATAGGGAGGAGGCAAACCGGCAGCAGGATGCATTATGCATTCTACAAAAGGGACACAGTCATCAAATGTGATGGTTCAGCTGCAATGCCTCATATGGTAAAGTTCTTAGAAGATATTCGCATCAGCAGAGGGCAGTAGATGCCCACAGACACACAGCAACCATCATTGCTTAATTCCAGATCTTCTTTAGTCCTGTGTCCAAAATCTATCCAATGCTGCAAGTTCCTCCATGAGTCTTAGCCAATCAGCCTTCAGCCTTGTTCCAAAATCACCAATATTGGGACTGTGTTATTAGTCACAAGCTGGGAGTATTAAACAGCAAGAGATGCAGAGAAAAGTACTTGAACATAGAAGGGGAGGAGGAGAACATTTGTCAGTATGATCCTAAGGGAGCTACTGTCATTTCAAATGGGGCAGACTGTCTTCAAGTGGGATTTATCTTAGTAAATATGTCATAGTATAATAAGAATAATATTCAGCAGCATTAAGAATAAGAATAAGATTCAGCAGAATAAGAATCGAATAAGAATCAGCAGCATTAATTACTATTATGTATGCTGGATCTCAATGGACAGACCCAGTCTTTTAAACTTGTACACGCCTATCTATATTTTATAAATGCATTTTATGAATGTTATATGTAAGTTAATTTTTTAACTGATTTATAGTGTATTGTACTGTTTTTATATGTCTGTTTTATTGTAAGCCGCCCTGAGTCCCCTGTTGGGTGAGAAGGGCGGGATATAAATATTGTAATAAATATAAATAAATAAATAAATAAATAGTAAAGGTAAAGGTTTCCCTTGACATTAAGTCCAGTGATGTCCGACTCTGGAGGTTGGTGCTCATCTCCATTTCTAAGCCGAAGAGCCGGCATTGTTCGTAGACACCTCCAAGGTCATGTGGCCACTGTCATGACTGCATGGAGAGCTGTTACCGTCCTGCCAGAGCAGTACCTATTGATCTACTCACACTCTGGGGGTTGGTGCTCATCTCCATTTCTAAGCCAAAGAGCCGGCCTTGTCCGTAGACACCTCCAAGGTCATGTGGCAATTGGTATGACTGCATGGAGAGCCGTTACCTTCCCGCCGGAGCGGTACCTATTGATCTACTCACATTTGCATGTTTTCAAACTGCTAGGTTGGCGGAAGCTGGAGCTAACAGCGGGCGCTCACTCCGCTCCCCGGATTCGAACCTGTGACCTAACATAGGCTGATGTTATTGAACAACAGCCCATCTCTGCTTACAGTTGATAGAAAGTGTTAGCTCCTGTAATTAAGAAGCATTGATGCCAATGGATATAGGACATAAACATTTATTATAGGAACTTCAAATGTGCAAATGTGAGTAGATCAATAGGTACCGTTTCTGCGGGAAGGTAGAGGTGCCCCATGCAGTCATGCCAGCCACATGACCTTGGAGACGTCTACGGACAACGCTGGCTCTTCAGCTTAGAAATTGGGATGAGCACCAACTCCCAGAGTCGGACACGACTGGACTTAATGTCAAGGGAAACCTTTACCTTTATAGGAACCTCATTCTAGCATTAGGAAGGTTGAGAACCACTGATGTAATGGCACACAGGTAACTCAGCTGTTAGACTGAAAAACCATAAAATAATGTTATGGTTGGGGGGTCACCACAACATGAGGAACTATATTAAGAGGTCGCGGCATTAGGAAGGTTGAGACCCACGGCCCTAGCGTTTCCTCCCATTCTCCGGCTTTTTGCTTCTGGAGAAACCAGTCCTGAGTTTACCTCCGAGACTCCCTGGAGCTGCTTCTTTTCAGCAGTGTCCTGACAGTTCAGTCCAGCCCAGAATGAATTACCTTTCATTATCATTATGGATGATGCAATTAATTAAAGAAAAGTTAACAGCAACATTTAGTCAACCTTGAAGAGTGTCCTTTTCTTAATGTCAGACAGATTTTTTTTCCCCTCTCCAATTTCCAAGAGTTTTCTATGTGGGCTGCATGAGAAACGTTGTCTTGAAATAGCAACCTGTAGCTTTTTTTTATATCCGTGGGGTGATAAATCTGATCCATATTTAAAAGTGTGCTTTAAAGGAACTGTGATAAGGACAAAACTTGAGATATCAATCAAACAACCGATTTATTTTGAAGAGACCCAAGATCAGTTCATAACCTTGAATACAGTAGAGTCTCACTTATCCAACACTCGCTTATCCAACGTTCTGGATTATCCAACGCATTTTTGTAGTCAATGTTTTCAATACATCATGATATTTTGGTGCTAAATTCATAAATACAGTAATTAGTACATAGCATTACTGCGTATTGAACTACTTTTTCTGTCAAATTTGTTGTATAACATGATGTTTTGGTGCTTAATTTGTAAAATCATAACCTAATTTGATGTTTAATAGGCTTTTCCTTAACTCTTCCTTATTATCCAACATATTCACTTATCCAACGTTCTGCCGGCCCGTTTACGTTGGATAAGGGAGACTCTACTGTACCAGTTGTCAAGCTTGGATGAAAACCCCAAATGTTTATTTATTTATAGTACAGTAGAGTCTCTCTTATCCAACATAAACGGGCCAGCAGAACGTTGGATAAGCGAAAATGTTGGATAATAAGGAGGGATTCAGGAAAAGCCTATTAAAGGTCAAATTATGTTATGATTTTACAAATTAAGCACCAAAAACATCATGTTTTACAACAAATCCACAGAAAAAGCAGTCCATGTTATGTAGTAATGTTATGTAATGTTATGGATCTCGGACGAATGGAATTAATCTATATATATAAAAGAGTGATGGAATCAGGGCACCGGACAAAACAGCAAAACGACAAGCCCCCCAACTTCGAAATTTGACAGCACAACCCATCATCCACGGCTCTAGGTTGATACAACAAAAAGAAAAGAAAAATGAAGTCCTAATTAGAGAGAAAGGAATAATTGTTTTTATCCAATAGCTGCCAGAGGGATAAGCTCCGCCAACTTGGTCTCCTAGCAACCCAATCAGCCCAGGGCCTCAGTTTCGCTGTTTAGTTTAAATTAGAAATGGTCAAAACATTAGAGACTCATCTCTGGTTGCTTGAGAGTTTGTATTAATGCTATGACAGTCGACTCTCATTTAACCGGCACCCGAGGGGAGTGGTTGATGCCGGATAACTGAGAGTCGTCTCTGGTTGCTTCAGAGTTTGTATTAATGCTATGTCAGTCGACTCATTTAACCGGCACCCTTGGGGAGTGGTCGATGCTGGATAACGCAGAGTCATCTCTGGTTGCTTGAGAGTATGTATTAATACTATGACAGTCGACTCTCATTTAACCGGCACCCGTGGGGAGCGGTCGATGTCAGATAACTGAGAGTCGTATCTGGTTGCTTGAGAGTTTGTATTAATGCTATGACAGTTGACTCTCATTTAACCGGCACCCGTGGGGAGTGGTCGATGCCAGATAACTGAGAGTTGTCTCTGGTTGCTTGAGAGTTTGTTGCTAATCCACCTGGCCAACAAACAAATCCAAAAAGCCACAGCAACGCGTGGCCGGGCACAGCTAGTTATATATATGTTTTTAAGGTTTTTATAAAGTGTTTTAACAATGTTATTAATGGATCTGTTTATATTGTTTTGTTTTTATGATTGCATTTTGGGCATTAAATTTTGCCAAGTTTTGTAAGCCGCCCTGAGTCCCCTCAGGTGAGAAGGGCGGGGAATAAATGTTGTAAATAATAAATAATAATAATAAATTATGTAGTAATTATTGTATTTATGAATTTAGCACCAAAACATTGCAATATATTGAAAAAATTGTCTAAAAAAAACATTGGCTAGACTACAAATTGCATAAAATGAACTTACAGAAGCAACATTGTCAGATTAAATCCATAAAAAGTTCAATCTTTGTTGCCTAGAGAAACAGTTGTGGATCAGAGCGGGAGGCAAACTGCATTGGATAATCCAGAACGTTGGATGTGAATGTTGGATAAGTGAGACTCTACTGTATTTATTTTCCACCCTTCTCACTCCAAAGGGGACTCAGGAAGGATTACAAATCACATATACATGGCAAATCTTCAATGCCATTATTAGACATACAACATATATAGACAGACAATAGAGGCAATTTAACATTTCCCAGCTTCTGGCTTCATGAGGGTATGCTCGATTCCGGCCACAGGGGGAGCTGCCGCTTCATCATCCACTGTGACACCGAGTCCTTTTTGATGGTAGTACTTCCTCGTTGCTCTTCACACACCGGCAGTTTTATGGTGGCGTAAATTCAGTTAAATTAGCCTCCCCACATAAAGCGGTACCTAGATTCTCCACTCACAGCCGCAACTGTTTTCGAGCTGCTTAGGTGGGCAGCAAGATAGGCTATTAATGGTCAGGAGCTTAATACCAACCTGGACTTCAAATCAATGACCCCTTTTGCTCACTCATTTTCTCCATTTTCGTGTCTTATAAGTAGCCACCATATCTGGCTTTTTGGGCAGTTTAGACTTTAGAGAAGATAGCACGTCTCTGATGGGACCAGCTCTTCCAAATGTACTTTTTTTGGGGGCTGTAATACAATGGAGGTATTCAGTATCGAGATGAGTAAAAAGAGGTCTACATCGGTAATCGTTTCAACTGGATTTTAATCCTATCCTTAATCCTAACTAGAGTGGAATAATTAAATCAATTGGATTTATCTGTGTGTTGACTTGCCATTCAGCAAAGGACTAAATGGCTCTGTTCCAGGATTCCAGACTAGAAATGGAAAGAATGTCTGGAAAAAATATACTGTATATACTCAAGTATAAGCCTAGTTTTTCAGCCCTTTTTAGGACTGAAAAAAAAACCTCCTCGGCTTATACTCGGGTAAGGATCCTGGTTGGCTTATATTTGGGTCAGCTTATACTCGAGAATATATGGTACATTTATTATTTTTCTCTATTATTATTGGTATTATTACATTTATTATTTTACTCTATTATTGCATTTATTATTGTACTCTATTATTGTTGCTACTATTACATTTATTTTACTCTATTTTTTATTATTATTAATACATTTATTATTTCACTCTGATATTATTATTATTGCATTTATTATTCTACTCTTTTTATTATTACATGTATTATTTTCCTGTATTTATTATCATTATTACATGTATTATTTTTCTCTATTATTATTGGTATTATTACATTTATTATTCTACTCTATTATTGTTGCTACTATTACATTTATTTTACTCTATTTTGTATTATTATTAATACATTTATTATTTCAATCTGATATTATTATTATTACATTTATTATTCTACTCTTTTTATTATTGCATGTATTATTTTCCTGTATTTATTATTATTATTACATGTATTATTTTTCTCTATTATTATTAGTATTATTACATTTATTATTCTACTCTATTATTGTTGCTACTATTACATTTATTTTACTCCATTTTGTATTATTATTAATACATTTATTATTTCAATCTGATCTTATTATTATTATTACATTTATTATTCTACTCTATTTATTATTACATTTATTATTTTACTGCATTTATAATATTTATTATTACATTTATTATTTCACTCTATTATTATCAAAAGGATACATTAGCACGTTTACATTGAAGAAGATAAAAATAATGATTTAATCAGAGTTGGACAGTCATATCTTAAATTACAGTGTGATGTAATGATTCAAAAACATTTAAACTACTGATGCCTCAATTAATGTAATTTTATTGGTATCTTGGCTTATACTGGAGTCAATGTTTTCCCATTTTTTGTGGGGCTGGGCTGTGGCACAGGCTGGTGAGCAGCCTGCTGCAATAAATCACTCTGACCATGAGGTCATGAGTTCGAGACCAGCCCGTGACAGGGTGAGCACCTGTCAATTAAAAATAAAAAATAGCCCTTGCTCGTTGCTGACCTAGCAACCCGAAAGATAGTTGCATCTATCAAGTAGGACATAAGGTACCACTTATAAAAAGTGGGGAGGCAAATTTAACTAATTTACGACGTTGGAATGAGGAAGTGCGGTCAGAGTGGATGATGAAGCCAGAATCGAACATCCTCTCAGGAGAAGGTTAAATTGCCTCTGCGTCTGTCTCTGTCTCGGTTCTATGTGTATATGGGCATTGAATGTTTGCCATATATGTATATAATGTGATCCACCCTGAGTCCCCTTCGAGGTGAGAAGGGCGGAATATAAACAATGTAAGTAAATAAATAAGTAAAATAAAATTAGGTGCCTCGACTTATATTCGGGTAGGCTTATACTTGAGTATATACGGTATATTCTAAGTATTCAGGCCACCAGATACTCCTGAATACTCTTCACTGATCTAACTAGCCTGTGGATGCCAAGCCTTAGAAGTACAGTAGAGTCTCGCTTATCCAACATTCGCTTATCCAACGTTCTGGATTATCCAACACATTTTTGTAGTCGATGTTTTCAATACATCGTGATATTTTGGTGCTAAATTCGTAAATACAGTAATTCGAAAATACAGTAATTACTACATAGCATTCTGAGTGCTGTTCTTTATTTACTGTCCTGATTTTAGAGTTTTTTTAAATACAGTTGAGTCTCACTTATCCAACACTCGCTTATCCAATGTTCTGGATTATCCAATATATTTTTGTAGTCGATGTTTTCAATACATCACGATATTTTGGTGCTAAATTCGTAAATACAGTAATTACTACATAGCATTACTGTGTATTGAACTACTTTTTCTGTCAAATTTGTTGTATAACATGATGTTTTGGTGTTTAATTTGTAAAATCACAACCTAATTTGATGTTTAACAGGCTTCTCCTTAATCTCTCCTTATTATCCAACATATTCGCTTATCCAAAGTTCTGCCGGCCCGTTTATGTTGGATAAGTGAGACTCTACTGTAGGTGAGAAAACCAGTTCCAGTTTCGAATCCGATGCCTTTTTGATAGAACCAAGTAGGTTTGCTAAAATTTAAAGGGGAAGGACAGGAGCTATTTGAAGGATTTGGGCAAACAATGAATGTCTCTGCCTCTGTGTTCATTCAATTCTGACATGTGCTTCATCTCTTTTTTGGGGGGAGAAGCCACAGAAGGGGGGCAGCTTGTTCATGCTGGGTGTGCTATCACATTAAAGTAAACACATTAGCCGCATCTTCTTCCCCGGGAATGGATTTGCTCCTGACCCTGTGAGATGAGATGGTTTATTTACTTTGCGTTCACAGAGTGCTCCGTCAACAAGAAACCGTTTTGTTGCACCACTCTTTGAAGAATGGGGTTGTCTAAATAATTCACTCAGGTGGCAGGACCTAGGCTTGTTTCATCTTCTTCTGCTCTAATTATTCATCTGCTTGCAAAGTACATATACATGATCTTACAAGCACCACTTTAGAAAGCTGCCTTGGTCTATTTGGAAGAGAAGAACCCACACACTTTGCCTTCAACTGCAGGGAATAGGAAAGAGAGGATCAAACAGGTGGCCAAGGCAGGATTTTCCAAGACCACGATCAACTGAATCTGACGACTATGGCAATGCATCCTTGGATTGTTTGGATGGTACATGTCAAAACATATCTCAGCTCCAGAACTTGATATCCTTCTCCATCTTCTCCACTGTTGTGACTCAGCTGGAACCTTAGAGTGACTCTGATGGGGATTATGGGATCCAGGTTCAAGATGACTCTGATGGGAATTATGGAATTCAGGTTCAGGGTATTCCTGCTGTAGAAGATATGGAACAGGGAGGCTTTACCACAGCAGGGAATGGTGTTGATGATACTGAAGCTAGCCAGGTGCAAATTGGCTCAGAAAAGGAGGATAGTTCTCAGTCTGATAGCAAGCAGATTGATGCTAACAAGCTGTCTGGCCTTGACAAAACAGAATCTTTAGATTGAGCTGGCCGTTTGGAATTCAGGGTTCGCAGGAGTGTTAGAATAGCAAACAAGAAGGTGGTCAGAGGCCAAAGAAATGCCTTCATGCATTTAATGTTTTACCACAGTAGGGAATGGTGTTGATGATACTGAAGCTAGCCAGGTGCAAATTGACTCAGAAAAGGAGGATAGTTCTCAGTCTGATAGCAAGCAGATTGATGCTAACAAGCTGTCTGGCCTTGACAAAACAGAATCTTTAGATTGAGCTGGCCGTTTGGAATTCAGGGTTCGCAGGAGTGTTAGAATAGCAAACAAGAAGGTGGTCAGAGGCCAAAGAAATGCCTTCATGCATTTAATGTTTTACCACAGTAGGGAATGGTGTTGATGATACTGAAGCTAGCCAGGTGCAAATTGACTCAGAAAAGGAGGATAGTTCTCAGTCTGATAGCAAGCAGATTGAGGCTGACGAGCTAGCTGGCCTTGATGTGACCAGAATATAAGCTGAGGCACCTAATTTTACCACAAAAAACTGGGAAAACATTGACTCCAGTATAAGCCGAGATACCAATAAAATTACATTAATTGAGGCATCAGTAATTGAAATGTTTTTGAATCTATATATCAAACTGTAATTTAGGATATGACTGTTCAACTTTGATTAAATCATTATTCTCATCTTCTTCAATGTAAATGTGCTTATGTATCCTTTTAATAAGAATAGAGTGAAATAATAAATATAATAATAATAATAATAAAAATAGAGTAAAATAAGTGTAAAAGTAAAAATAATAGAGTAAAATAATAAATGTAATAATAATAATTAATATTGTAAAATAATAAATGTAACAATACCAATAATAATAGAGAAAAATAATAAATATACCATATATACTTGAGTATAAGCTGACCTGAATATAAGCCCACCAGGACCCTCACCCGAGTATAAGCCAAGGAGGTTTTTTTCAGTCCTAAAAAAGGGCTGGAAAATTAGGCTTATACTCGAGTATTAAGTCCTGAACTAGGACAATATGGGCTATGAATAAATGTAGTAGTAGCACCTAAGTAGGCTCATTAAATCATGAGGATTTCCCTATGTCTTGACTTGCCACATAACAGTCAATGCAGCTATACTAGTTGGGAGTAACCAATAAGATTCTCACTTTAATGAGACTGTTGTTCCTGTTTTCAAATATTGGTTGCAAAAACTAAAAAGATCCTCCAATGCATTGACATCATTAAAACCTAGGTCCATTCTTCAACAAAAGCCACATATTGCACAAATGCCTTCCCCACCATCAAAGAAACAGAGTTCAAACCACTGTAACACAATATACTCCTCCTTCCTTTCAAGAGCCTTTGGAGAGAAACAGATACATACATTGAAAGACATCTTCAAATATAATCATGAGTCTTGATGGGATTTGGAATAGGCAACAGACCAATTTGTGTTACCTGTGTTACATGCACAAGGGGCATTTGCAGTGTTCGACTGAGCTTTCCGAAGAATGCACCAGCTGTTGAAAACCAGAAGCAAACTACATTTGTGCAAGATAATATTATTGTTGTTAAAAGTTCCATGTTTATTGAATTTGCGGGTTGCTCTTTGTGTGACCTGATCTTGTTGCAAGTCTCGTAGGATTTTCTTTTAAATTTGAAGTCAGCTGTTGTCTGGTCGGTTGTGTTCTGTTGTCAGAGTAAATGCATTCCTGGAAGAATTGTAGATGGATTTGGAAAGATATTGTGATCTAATTTTTTCAGGTCAGGTTTTGAGGATTGTATATACAGTAGAGTCTCACTTATCCAACGTTCTGGATTATCCAAAGCATTTTTGTAGTCAATGTTTTCAATATATCGTGATATTTTGGTGCTAAATTAGTAAATACAGTAATTACAACATAACATTACTGCGTATTGAACTATCTGTCAAATTTGTTGTATAACATGAAGTTTTGGTGCTTAATTTGTAAAATCATAACCTAATTTGATGTTTAATAGGCTTTTCCTTAATCTCTCCTTATTATCCAACATATTCGCTTATCCAACATTCTGCCGGGCCGTTTATGTTGGATAAGTGAGACTCTACTGTATTTTGAAAGGGATCTTCTTCAGTCATTTTAATCGGTTAGAATTAACTAAATCCTTATAATGATCTGTGTTTTCATGAGAGAAGTTCTGATATCAACCGTGTTCTTGTGATTTGATTTCTGCGGGCCGGCCACCGTTGTGCATGTCACTTTAGTGCCCAGCTATCCATAAACTATAAATTTAATTTATTGCCATTTTTCTCAAAGGAAACAACAAGCAATTTTTCAATTTACTTCCAGCTACTTGAAACATTCTTGTTTGGTTTTTCACTTTCAGGGTGGTTCTATGAATGTGAAGGCTGACAGTATTCTTTGTTATCCTTTATTGCTTGTGTTGCTTTGAAAACCACAAACCCTATTTTCAAACCCTATTGCAGTTTGGGGCTTCTTCTGCACACAACTTAAATGCAATCGTTTTGAATACAAAACAGTATTTCCTGTGCAGGAAACAGATTTTGAAACACAGCAAACAACATTTCAATGCAGAAACATTTACTTTCTACACAGAAAAAGCTAATTCTTGTGCAAGAATTCACTGTAAGTTCCGTATTTCTGTACAAATCTGGGGCTGAATAAGTATTGAAGGATCCTTCTTTTAATGGTTTTTCTATACTCAAAGAACATGGTTTCTAACATTTTTGATATATTTTGGATTTTCTGTTTATTTATTTATTTACAGTATTTATATTCCGCCCTTCTCACCCCAAAGGGGACTCAGGGCGGATTACAATGAAATATTGGATAAAAGGGAAGTAGTGTTGTTATGAATTATGAATTATGAATGTAAAACCCAATAAAAATGTTTAATTTTTTTTTTTTAAAAAAAGGATTACAATGAACACATATATGGCAAACATTCAATGCCAACAGACAAACAACATACAGTATAGACAGACACAGAGGCATTTAACATTTTTCCAGCTTCACGATTCAGGCCACAGGGGGAGCTATTGCTTCACTGTCCACTAGTGGCTGTACTTCCTCATTCCTTTCCTCGTGTTTTGCAGGCAGTTTTATGGTGTTGTAAATTAGTTAAATTAGCCTCCCCACATAAAGCGTACCTAAATTTCCCTACTTGACAGATGCAGCTGTCTTTCGGGGCTGCATAGGTCAACAGCAAGCCGGGCTATTTAATGGTCGGGGGCTTAACCTGACCCGGGCTTTGAACTCATGACCTCTCGGTCAGAAGTGATTTATTGCAGCTGGTTACTAGCCAGCTGCACCACAGCCCGGCCTGTTAATTCTAACCTTTTAGATCCTTGTGAGATGCAAAGTAAACTTGCAAAGTCTGGGAAATTTAAAACAACAAAAACATTGAAATGCAAACTTTTTGAAACTCTTTGACATTTCTGGGAAAATAGCAAGAAGTGCATTTGGCATTCTTGGTGTTTCAGTGCAGTTTGGATTTGAGTCCAGAATTCAGATGGTAACCAAAGTGGCAGAGGACATTTTCCAGCATATCTTGGAAAGATGTCATCCAACAAATGGACATCACAAATTCCATAGTTTTGTGTGGCTGGTTTTTATAGTGCAACATAGACCCCATCTGCTCATCTTTCCACCCACTGTCTCCAAATCCCAGCTTCAAGTGACATATGCAATATAAGTAGCACATTTTATCCCCATCGGTCTCGAAAGCTGTCCAAAATTGTGGCAGCTGTAATTTTTGCACACAGTGGTACCTTTATGAGGTTGCCTGTTACCTGTTTCCAGAAGTGCAATTTCAAGAGCCGTACTTTATGAGATTTATCTTCCTTTGGAAGGAGAGATCAATGAAACCGCATATGAATTTATTTACAGGTTGAACATTGGTGGAAATAAACAGAAAATCACAGCTTTGAACAGCAAATCTGCTCTGTATTGGATTCTCGGTTCTCTGGGCTCTCATAGAGGTTCTAAATTCGGAATTAAGAACCAGCATGGTATAGTGGTTTGAGCATTGATTGTGATTCTAGAGACCAAGGTTCAATTCTCTGTTCAGCCATGGAAATCCATTGGGTGACCTCAAGCCAGTCGCAGAAAACCTGGGATAGGTTTTCAGATCACCGTAAACTGGAAATGACTTGAAGGCCCTCAACAACAACAAAGTTGACGCACCTCAGACTAGTTCACCTTGCTGTAGACACCAGGCCACACACAGTAGATAGTCTTTTGAAATTTTATTGAGCAAAAGCAGAGTATATATATAGTATCGCCCTTTTTATGCAAAAAGCGCTTGCCATTCGTGAGAAGATGGAAGCTGAGAGCTGAGACATTATTGCCATTAACAAAATCCAAACTTAACATTTACTATGGACAAGACACTTGTTTTACTTACCCCTGTCCTCGTTCAAACCTTACCTTAGGAAATTACTAATTTTAAACCTTTCTACTTTGTATTTGCACACTTATCTAGGAGCGAGTTATTAGGCCGCAGGTCAGGATGTTTTGTATCTTTACATATGCGTAAGTGTGTGCGTATTGTATGTTTTACATGTCTTGATATGGTCAAAAGTGACTAATCAATAAAGAATTGTTGTGGTTGATATAGTATCAAAGCAGGCCGAAATATATAGTTCCAAAGGTAGTTGCAAAATAGAGTCAGTCAATCCAATAATCCATAGACAAGAAGCAAGAGTCCATTTCCAAAGATAGAATGATCCAAAGGTTATAAGATTCCCAAATAGGAGTATATCCAAGGCAGGAGTCGCATGAAGACATAGACCATCCACCCTGATGAAGCAAGAATTTGCTTTGACAAAGATTTGCCTCAACACACTGTTTTTAAAAGCAACCCAAAAATGAATTCTTTTCCCCTTCACTGGCCTCCCTTTTCCCAGCTAATCTAAGACTTCGCCGTGGCATTCCTTTCCATTGTAAACGATCAGCCCGGGAGAGCAACAGGCCTTCAGATTCTCCCTGACCGTCAAGGCCAAACTCCCCATTATCATTATCTCGCACCTGAATTTCGCACATGAATCTGAGCCAGATCAAGCTCATTATTTCCCATGGGAATGTTTCCTTGGTTCTCATCCATGACAGGCTGCATCTGGAGTTCATCAACAGGCTGTACTTCTGAACCAGCCCGTGTCTGAAGTCCATAATTCCCCACGGCATCATCCTGAAATTCATCTAGCAACCCATCATCTGACACCTGCATCTGTAAACCAAAATCCCCTTCCTCATCTTCACTCTGAAACTGCTGCTGAGTCACAGCAAAAGTTCTGATCTAGGGATACTCAACAATGTTAGTCATTACTACTCATAAAAAGAAGTCCAGGAATGGGAAGAGCTGATGTATTCTAACACTTTGTGTGTTAGTCTACGATCGTGGCCACAGTGCCATGTTTGTGACAATATACTGTGTGTGAATTTGGAGCAGTTATGGGTCTATAACTCTATGTTATGAATCCATAACTGCAATACAGAATCCAAGCTGCCTCTTTCAAAGGGTTGTGTCTTGCAGTATGAGGTATCTGCCTGGTAACAAAATAGTTCCTGATGATGAAGTGATATGTCATGTTCTTGTTGCGGTTGTGCAAATTACCGCAGGGACCAATCCACGCCGCCTCCCGCCTCTTCCTCATCACCATTACTGTATCTTCTCTCCTCCATAAACATCCTTCTTTGTCACAGTGCAGCTTATTTTTGCTGCCAGCACTGGCTCTTCTGTGTATATATTACCCTAATAAAGTCATGTTATTAATGTGGCCTTTAAGGGATGTTTCAGGAAATCCCTTGCAGATATAGCTTGCATCATGTTGCTTCAAAGAGGGTAGAATGAGGCTACAGAGCAGTGGTTCTCAACCTACAACTCCCAGAAACCCCAGCTGTTAGGATTTCTGGGAGTTGAAGGCCAAAAAACATCTGGGGACCCCAGGTTGAGAATTACTGGTATAGAGACATATGGACTTCAGTATGGAAGGTGTGGGGTCTCAATACACTCAGTGGAAGTAGAGATGTGAACACCTATCAATTTCATGTTGGACGTATTTGCCTTAATCCTATTTAATTCTTACCCTTTAAGTCTGGAATTAGTTGTCAACACTATTGTTTCATTTTCCTCAGTGAAAATGCAGATGGACGTCCATATATGCAAGTTTGAATAGATTTGATAATTCATGTATTTGCTTAATACATGCTCTCTAGGGATCTCTAGGTTCCCTGAGTGACTCTATGCTTAATGTCCACAGAATGGACCAGGCTGTGGCGCAGCTGGCTAGTAACCAGCTGCAATAAATCACTACTGACCGAGAGGTCATGAGTTTGAAGCCCAGGTTGGGTTAAGCCCCCAACCATTAAATAGCCCGGCTTGCTGTTGACCTATGCTGCCCCGAAAGACAGTTGCATCTGTCAATTAGGGAAATTTAGGTACGCTTTATGCGGGAGGCTAATTTAACTAATTTACAACATCATAAAACTGCCAGCAAAACACGAGGAAAGGAATGAGGAAGTACAGCCACTAGTGGACTGTGAAGCAACAGCTCCCCCTGTGGCCAGAATCGTGAAGCTGGAAAAAAAAGTTAAATGCCTCTGTGTCTGTCTATATATGTTGTTCGTCTGTTGGCATTGAATGTTTGCCATATATGTGTTCATTGTAATCCGCTCTGAGTCCACTTCGGGGTGAGAAGGGCGGAATATAAATACTGTAAATAAATAAATAAATAAATAAATGTTGACCATAATAGTCACCATGGAGAACCTAGAGATACCTCAAGAGATATTTTCCCTAGGCATCTCTCTCTAGCATGTTTCTAGGGTCAGCTTCAACTGGATATTGACCACAGAGTCATCCTGGAGGATCTAGATCCTCAATAGTTGTCCTCAATTTGTGGGCCTCCAGGTGTTTTGGCCTACAACTCCCAGAAATCCCAGACAGTTTACCAGCTGTTAGGATTTCTGGGAGTTGAAGGCCAAAACATCTGGGAACCCACAGGTTGAGAACCACTGATCTAGATAATCCAAGAGCAACTTCTCAGGTTTAAAAAAGAGCAATTTTTAATTCACATTTCCTCCGTTTTCATGAGGGTTTGGTACCCCAACAAAGTGGAGGGTCTAATACTTTTTAGGTGGAGGGCCGATTCACAGTCCCTCAGACTGTTAGGGGGCAGGACTATGATGAAATAGTCGAAAATTAAGATTGTTGTTGTTGTGTGCCTTCAAGTAATTTCAGACTTAGGTCAACCCGAAGTCTAAAGTTTAGGACAAAGGCCAGGTCAATTACCTTGGAGGGCTGCATCTGGCCCATGGGCCTTAGTTTGGGGACCCCAAATCTAGTCTATCTCATAAGACTATAGGTAAGCAAAGAGACCTCCAAAGACCATCTAGACGGTCTCATAAGACCATAGGTAAGGAAAGGGACCCTCAAAGGCCATCTAGATGATCTCATCAGGCCATCAGAAGGCCATAGATAAGGAAAGGGACCCTCAAAGACCATCTAGATGGTTTCATAAGACCATAGAGAAGGAAAGGGCCCCCCAAAGGCCATCTAGACAATCTCATAAAACCATAGGTAAGGAAAGGGACTCTCAAAGACCATCTAGACGGTCTCATAGGACCATAGGTAAGGAAAGTGACCTCCAAAAGCCATCTAGATGGTCTCATATGGCCATAGCTAAGCACAGAGACCTTCAAAGACCATCTAGACGATCTCATAAGACCATAGGTAAGCAAAAAGACCTCCAAAGCTTAGGTCAACTCTAAGTCTAAAGTTTAGGACAGGGGCCAGGTAAATTACCTTGGAGGGCCGCATCCGGCCCCCGGGCCTTAGTTTGGGGACCCCTGGTCTAATATGTGTATCTACTTTGCTGTGATTTTTTCCTAAGCAATATGTTTTTGAAAATATTATTTTCTGGATTCCTTGCCTTTATTTGAAAGACACTATCTTCCTTTGCAAGTTTTGAAATCTTTGGGGAAGGATTTATCGCAGAGACTTTTGGTGAGGGCCCAAGAGAAAGACTTCTCAGCGACTTCTCCCAGGTGTGCAACTACCTCCCGTGAGAGGTTCAGTTGTCCTTATTTTCATCACTCTTTTCACTGACAAGAAGGCTTTGGCTCTTAATTCATGCAACAGAATGGCATTTTAATGTAGTTTCCTGTGATTCTGATCTTTTTAAACTACATGGTAAAAGAACATCTGTCCTTTTACCAACATCACGGGAGAAAGACACAGGAGAATTTTGCTCCATTTCCAAGGTTGTAATTATTCGCTGATTTTCTCCATCAAAGTAACAACAATTAATTTTGGCAATTTTCTTCCTGCTATGAGAAAGATCTTTGAGAACCACACCATTTTTGAAGCCCATTCACAATTCAGATGTTTTTCTGTGCAAAATTTGCATGTGCAGAAAATTCTGCAGATAATTCTACAGAAATAAACATTCTTACCATGGAAAATATATCAACACAGAAATATCCATTTCCTGTGTAGGAAATGCTATTTTCTGTGCAAATAAAGCATATGTGGATTTTATGTAGACCAAAGCCCCAATTCAAAATTTCTGGATTCAAAATTTCTTTATTGATGTATTTTTCACACTGAAAGTACTGCTTCCTATGAGGAAAATGCAGTTTCCTGTGGAAAACAATTGCAGTAGAGTCTCACTTATCCAAGACTCTCTTATCCAAGGTTCTGGATTATCCAATGCATTTTTGTAGTCAATGTTTTCAATATATCATGATATTTTGGTGCTAAATTTGTAAATACAATAATTACAACATAACATTACTGCGTATTGAACTACTTTTTCGGTCAAATTTGTTGCATAACATGATGTTTTGGTGCTTAATTTGTAAAATCATAACCTAATTTGATGTTTAATAGGCTTTTCCTTAATCCCTCCTTATTATCCAAGATATTCGCTTATCCAAGGTTCTGCCGGCCCATTTAGCTTGGATAAGTGAGACTCTACTGTACTTGTGAATTTTGCATAGAATAAGTCCCATAAGATTCTCAGCAAGATTCCTCTTGTCAAGGTTTCTTTACCCTCAAAAAACAGGATTTTCAGCTATTTTTTGAATATCCTTTCTAACCCTGCTAGTACTTCCACATACCTTATATATTACACATGCAAAAAGTGCTTGCATAGGTCGTTCGTGTTCTCGTAAGTTCCCTCTCTCCCTATTTTGCATATAGTCAGTCCTGATTTATTCCTGGCAAATGTTTTTGCTCTTTGGGGGCACTTCATAGGTGCCTTTGACTTCTTTTTTAAGGTGTGCATATATGTATATATTAAAATATACCGCTGAGTTCTGCTTGATTTCCTTGTCCCCGCTATCCTCTGTCTCAGCCCCGGTTTGGAATTCAATCGAAAATCTCAGCCTTGATTCCGAATGTCCTGCCTTTTTATAGTTTTGCTCAGATGTTTAATAATATTTGATCTCCCCCATTTTAATGTTTTAATATACGGCGGACAAGTATCTCAGTTTTATGAATCCTTTGGGAGGACTCATTTACTGGGAACCTGGAATGGATGACCTTGGAGGGCAATTTAATTCTTTCTTCCCGCTACCTGACTGAAGTCATAAAAAGATGATGATCGCTCTCCTTGGGCCTTAGAAGTGTTTTATTGGGAGTGATGGGGGGGACACGACATATATTTATTGCTGGGATTGCAAATGCTGCTGAAACTGATTCACAAATTACATAAAGCCACAGAGAGGCACAGAGTTTGGTGCCTTTGGGTGGAATTAAGCTTTCTCCCTTATTATGTCCACCACGGTCCAATTTGTAGAAATCTAATTGAAGGGGAACTTGAAGCGGCTTTGAGCTAGTCATTGTCCATAATAAAGTGAATTTAACTTAACTTGAAGCAGCTTAGCTTATGTATGACGCTAAAAGCACTGGGTAGACAATGAATTTTAGGAAGCTGGCTGGGTAAATATATTTGGGGAAATTCTGGAAGGTTTGTGGTTACAACTAGAATCATTGAGTGGGAGGAGACTACAAAGGCCATCCAGTCCAACCCTCTAGCATTCATATAAATATGCTTGCCAATGTTTTGAGTGATCCCGGTTCAGTATACTTTATCCAGAATTCCAAAATCTAAAAAGTGTCAATATGGAGAGTCACCTCTGCTTTCTGATGCTTCAATCATACATAAAATTATCAAAAACATATACAGTAGAGTCTCACTTATCCAAGCCTCGCTTATCCAAGCCTCTGGATAATCCAAGCCATTTTTGTAGTCAATGTTTTCAATATATCATGATATTTTGGTGCTAAATTCGTAAATACAGTAATTACAACATAACATTATTGTGTATTGAACTACTTTTTCTGTCAAATTTGTTGTATAACATGAAGTTTTGGTGCTTAATTTGTAAAATCATAACCTAATTTGATGTTTAATAGGCTTTTCCTTAATCCCTCCTTATTATCCAAGATATTCGCTTATCCAAGCTTCTGCCGGCCTGTTTAACTTGGATAAGTGAGACTCTACTGTATTATAAAATTACCATACATCTTTGTGACAAGATATATTAGAAGCATAAATTAATGTCATGTTCAGAGTGACCTATCGCCAAGATACCCCATTTATGTATTTGCATTTCTTCCAAAATCTAGAAAAAAGTCTGAACTATGGAATATTTATGGTCTTGAGCATTTTTGGATGTACTTGCCTGTCACAACAGGCTTTATCTACATGCACATACAATAAAACTGGGTTTGAGCTCATCCTCCATGTTTCATCTTAGGCCCTACACTGCCATGTACTCCAGTTTCAGAATGCAGTTGAGCTGTATTGAACCGCATTATGTGGCAGTGTAGACTCATATAATCTAGTTCAGTAGGTTAAACGCTTGTGCCAGCTGAACTGCTAAACTGAAGGTCGGCTGTTTGAATCTGTGAGATGGGGTGAGTTCCCATCTGTCAGCCCCAGCTTTCCATGCAGGGACATGAGAGAAGCCTCCCACAGGATGGTAACACATCCGGGCATCCCCTGGGTAACGTCTTTGTATATGGCCGATTCTCTCACACCAGTGTTTTTGTTGTTATAGTGTGAAATGTTCAATCAGTTGTTGCTGTTGGATTGTGTCTGTGTGTTCCGGCAAGCTTTCCAGCAGCACAGGAGTTAATTACATGCCATCCCTGATTGATTGCCTGCAGGGCCAATGGGTCAAGACTTCGGTTTCAACTGCATTGATGGAACTTTTGTCATGAACTGTGGAATGTTGGGAGGTGCCTGCTAGCACTGATAACAGACTCGGTTTACTGAGAGGACTCGCCATGCTTTGCCCTTGCCGAGGGAACATGAGTCCTGACAGTGATGGTATTTAGTATTGTATATAGTCTGTAAATAAACGTATAGTACCGCTGCGATCAGCAGATAATTTGTGTCCTTTGTCGGTGCCACTTTGCCAATGCTTAAGTGGTCTGACTGGTGAGAAGAAGGTGAGACCTGACTCTTCAATAAGTCAGGGTGACGATTTTTCCCCTGACAAGAGAATGTTCTCAATCCAGTTCAACGTAGTTCATCTGCATTCTGAAACTGGTGGGAACCCAGCCTTAGATCTCTGAATGGGTCTCCAAGTACAGTTCCAAATTAATCACTATGTTGCATTGCTTAATGGGTACATTGGAAGAATTATGGCCATTCCACTATCAATAAAGAATTCTGACCTCTACAACAACCAGAACAAGTTGGGTTTCCAGACATAACTTGGACTCATGCTGTCATTGTAACCAGCCATGGTTTCACCATTCTTGCGCAGTGTGCTTCTAACTGACCAGTACATCTACCTTTTCTTTGCTTCTGTCCATCGTCATTTTAGTCTAACCTTTTCTGTAGAATGCCATGAAGAATTTAGATGACCATCTAGATCTCAAGATCTTCTGTGTGACCAAAAAACAAACAAAAGAACCACTCAATATCTCCTTAATCCTTGACAGAGTCCTTTACATTACGTTAGAGTTTCGTCATCAGTGGAAAGTGCAAATGAAGTCTTCGGTGTTGTTCTGTTTGCCGCTTTTGCATGAAAGCAACTCGAGCAGGAGCTTTGCTGCACCCGGTGGGTTTAGCTTGGGGGATCTCCTAGCATCTCAGCTGCTGACCTCTTGGTTTTGTTTTCATTTTCTGAAGCCTTCTAGAAGCTGAATGAGGTGATGCCTCATTAAACCTGATGTGCATGTATGCATGTCTGTGCACACAAAAAAGAAAAAGAGAGAAAGGCTGTGTCTGAATGTACAAGATATGCAGGAGAGAGGAGGAGGAGATGGGAAGAAAGTGTATGGAAATGTCTAATGAATATTCCCACTGAAGCTGGGCTTTGAACAGCCACTAATTATAATTAAATCTCTCCCTTTCTACTTTGCAAATTAACCATTTCTTAATTTGACTGCTTCAAGTGACAGTTTCCAGGCAGGGCTAATCCAAGCAATTTTGCAACCTGATGCCACACAGAGAGAGACTCATTCCATTTGAAGAAGCCAACTTGACTGTGGGTTGAAGCTTATTTCAACACCAACCAGGGAATAACGTTTAGCATATTAGTCAAGGAACAACAGGATCGCTTATGAAGCAGACAAGAGTGGTTCCATACTTAGTTGTTTTTCAGCTCCCAAAAATTCCACCGAGCTTGGTCACGAATGACAGTGACAACCAATTCAATGTCTATCATCTACCAGCAATAATGGCCAAAATCCTGCTTTCTGCACATACACTGTGATGCTTCACGAATATAGCTCCATGTATTTGCAAATAAAACTCCATACACCCCCCCAGACAATGATCAAGTCCTATGAGATACTGTTTTGGCCATTTGATGGACAAGGGAGAAGAAAGAACATGCAGCAAGGACAGCATCTTTTCCTATGTACCATTCTCCAGAGCTGTCCAGAGAACAGAGAAGAAGAATGAAGTTGTTGCTATTCTTCCTCTTTTTCCGGAGAATTTATGAATGAGCAGAGGCTATTTCCACTGCTTGGAGAAAAGTTTGGAGGGCAGCTGTTGGAGGGCTGCAGCTAAACCAGGCATGGGCAAACTTGGAGGGGTAGTCTTATACGGCGAGTATATCAGAATGCTGTTATTTTAGCTCGAAAAGTTGGGGGTTGTCTTATATACTTCGTCAGACATGGACAAATGAAGCCACAGACACTGGTCACATGGCTATGGGGGTCTTGCTTGACTTCTGCAATACCGTGTTTCCCCGAAAATAAGACAGTGTCTTATATTAATTTTTGCTCCCAAAGACGTGCTAGGTTTTATTTTCAGGGGATGTCTTATTTTTCCATGAAGAAGAATTCACATGTATTGTTGAACAAAAAAATGAACATTTATTATATACTGGACAGTAGTTGTCATCACAAACCAACATAACAAGACAAACTCTGAATCCTATCAAGAATTTCTTGTTATTACCATTATTTCCATGTATGTACATTCCATGGTATGTACATTTACCAATCCTGAATGCTCTGGTGTTCTGTTTGGCGGGCATGCTTCCAAACAAAAACGTTGCTAGGTCTTACTTTCGGGGGAGGCCTTATATTTAGCAATTCAGCAAAACTTCTACTAGGTCTTATTTTTCGGGGATGTCTTATTTTCGGGAAAACGGGGTATATGAAGAGCAAAATCCGGATGGTTTCAAGAAACTAAAAGGCAGCTAAATGGTGGGTTGGGGAGATCGAGTAGAGGTTTGCCGCAGTTCTACCTGAAGCGACATTTTCTGTTCCCAATTAAAGCTACAGGAGCCTTGTCACATATTCAGTATACCAGCCCTACAATTTGGATCAGGAAATTTGTAAATATTCTTAATATCCCCAGTTAGGAGACCACTGGTGTTATAAATACTGTACTTAAAAAAAAGAGAGAGTCTTGCTTAAAAGGAAGTGACAAGGGTAGTATCAATTTTCCCTCCCTGCGGCAATTGCTCCATGTGTTGCATCCCACCCACACCATTAAAGTTAATGGCATACCTCCACCTGTATATTTATGTATTTAAAAGATTTACACCTTTTGCCTCTTAATCAAATAGGTCTCCGAGCAATTTAACACCATCAGGTTTTAACACAAAATGATTTTCGAAAACCCAAGGCAAATAAGCAGAAGTAGCTATGTTAACTGTTCAAAAAACATTGCAGGTGGAAGTCTTGACTTTTAAAAACAAATGTCTGTGGAATCCTAGCATTTATAGTTTAGGAGTTGCTTAGATTAAATCAGTGGTTTTCAACGTTCCTAATGCTGCTTCCACTTAATACAGTTCCTCATGTTGTGGTGAATGCTAACCATAAAATTATTTTCGTTGCTGCTACATAACTGTTAATTTTGCTACTGTTAGGAATCGTAATGTAAATATCTGATGTACCGCGACCCCTTAATACAGTTCCTCATGTTGTGGTGACCCCCAACCATAACATTATTTTAAGGTTTTTCAGTCTAACACCTGAGTTACCTGTGTGCCATTGCATCAGTGGTTCTCAACATTCCTAATGCCGCGACCCCTTAATATAGTTCCTCATGTTGTGGTGACCCCCAACCATCAGACCTGTAGCGAGGGGGTGGTTTTAGGGGTTCAACCCCCCCCCCCGAAATTTTTCAGGTTTTAAAAAAAATCTGGTTTACTCATGAGTTTTAACTGGTTAACCAAATCCCTATGCTAAGTCTATGAGATGCAAAACATTAAGAGTCCCTCCAGGCACTATCTCAAGCAGATATTGACAGGTTTGTAGCGGGGAGGGGTGCGTGCTAGGGGTTCAACCCCCCCCCCCCCCCCAAATTTTCAAAACCCCTCCCGAATTTTTTTTCTGGCTACGGCCCTGCCAACCATAACATTATTTTATGGTTTTTCAGTCTAACAGCTGAGTTACCTGTGTGCCATTACATCAGTGGTTCTCAACCTTCCTAATGCCGCGACCCCTTAATACAGTTCCTCATGTTGTGGTGACCCCCAACCATAACATTATTTTATGGTTTTTTCAGTCTAACAGCTGAGTTACCTGTGTGCCATTGCATCAGTGGTTCTCAACCTTCCTAATGCCGCGACCCCTTAATACAGTTCCTCATGTTGTGGTGACCCCCAACCATAACATTATTTTATGGTTTTTCAGTCTAACAGCTGAGTTACCTGTGTGCCATTACATCAGTGGTTCTCAACCTTCCGAATGCCGCGACCCCTTAATACAGTTCCTCATGTTATGGTGACCCCCAACCATAACATTATTTTCGTTGCTACTTCATCACTGTCATTTTGTTACTGTTATGAATCGTCATGTAAACATCTGATATGCAGGATATATTTTCATTCGCTGGACCACATTTGGCACAAATACCCGATACACCCAAATTTGAATACTGGCGGGATTGGGTGGAAATGATTTTATCATTTGGGAGTTGTAGTTGCTGGGATTTATAGTTCACCTCCAATCAAAGAACATTTTGAACTTGACCAACGATGGAATTGAACTAAACTTGGCACACAGAACTTCCATGACCAACAGGAAATACTGGAAGGGTTTGGTGGGCATTGACTTTGAGTTTGGGAGTTGTAGTTCAGCAGTAGGCTGTTAGGAATTGTGGGAGTTGAAGTCCAAAACACCTGGAGGGCTGAAGTTTGCCCATGCCTGCTATAGAATATTTAAGTTGCTATGCCAAAGCATATAGGATCTTGTTTCATCTAGTTCTCTGCTGGAGGGTGGTTGGAGGGCTTGTACGAACACGGATCTGATCATCCACCTCGCTGCTATTCTTTTGCATTTCAAATGTTTTCACAGTCTCCCCGGAAAGTGCCAACACGTCTTCTTTATTCCTTTGACATTTTTTAGTTAGAGTTCAGTTGTTTACAGGCAGAGGAGCTTAAAGTGCTTTGTTTCCATGACAACTTTCCCATCTGGCCATTGATAACTTTTGAATTGGATAAGACTTGGGAGAATAAGGATTCCGCCTGCAATAATGGCAAGCCCTTTCCTATAAGTGTAGGGCAAACTTCACAAATGAAAGGTTCGCATTTCTTATTGCGAGCAGATGCTTGAAGGGCTGTTTACTTTCTTGAGAGCAGAGGCACACAGATGCACGTCTTAATAAGGAAAATGTATGATTGGTGGGAGAGATGTTGTTGATGATGATAATGATGTGCATTCAAATCATTTCCAATGAAGGATGACCTTCAAATTGTGTTGTCGAAGGCTTTCATGTCCAGAATCACTGGGTTGTTGTGATTTTTTTATGGGCTGTATGGGCCGGGCTGTGGCGCAGGCTGTTGAGTAACCAGCTGCAACAAATCACTCTGACCAAGAGGTCATGAGTTCGAGGCCAGCTCGGAGCCCCGTGTTTGTCTTGTCTTTGTTCTATGTTAAAGGCATTGAATGTTTGCCTTATATGTGTAATGTGATCCACCCTGAGTCCCCTTCGGGGTGAGAAGGGCGGAATATAAATACTGTAAATAATAAATAAATAAATAAATGTTCCAGAAGCATTCCCTCCTGGCGTTTCACCCATATTGATGCCTGCCATAGATGTGGGTGAAACATCAGGAGAGAATGCTTCTGGAACATGGCCATACAGCCTGGAAAACCCACAACAACCCAGACCTTCAAATTGGTTGGCAACATTTGTTCAGAAGGGATTGGCCTTTGCCTTCTTCTGAAAGTGAGAGAGTTGGGTTTCCATGGCTGAGCAAGAATTTCAATCCTGTTCTCCCAGTGTCCTAGGATGCATCTGCACTGTATAATTATTGCAGTTTGGCACCACTTTAACTGCCATGGCTCATTGCTATGGAATCATGAAATTGTAGTTTGGTGAGGCACTAGGATGCTATGGCAGAGAAGGCTAAAGACCTTGTAAACCAGTGGTTCCCAACCTGGGTTGCCCAGATGTTTTTGGCCTACAACTCCCAGAAATCCCAGTCAATTTACTAGCTGTTAGGATTTCTGGGAGTTGAAGGCCAAAATCATCTGGGGACCCCAGGTTGAGAACCACTGTTGTAAACTATAAGCCTCATTACTTCTGGGCAAGGTAAATGTACGATGGTTGCTCTGGATCCTCCAAACTGTTGAGGGGCCAAATTATCATTTGAAAAAAATATAAACAAATTCCGATGTACACTACACATGTCTTATTTGTAGTGCAAAAACAACAACAAGAACAATGAAATAACAATGAAAAAGCAATACAATATTTAAAAATAAAAACAATTTTAACCAACATACATTTATCAGGATTTCAATGGGAAGTGTGGGCCTGCTTATGGCCAATGAGCTAGTCAAGTTAATTAGAATTGTTGTTGTTGTTGTTGTTGTTGTTGTGTGCCTTCAAGTCATTTCAGACTTTGGGCGAGCCTAAGTCTAAAATTTATTAATTTATTTACTATATTTATTTACTAATTTGTATCACACCTTTTCACCCCAAAGGGGACTCAGAGTGGCTTACAAATTATATGTACATACAATATGTTATATTATTAGCATAGCACACTATTAGCATTATATATTGCTATATTGAACTATACCACTATACTGTAATATTATTAGTAATATATAATATATAATTAATACTATTGTATGGTATTATTATTATTAGTGTTATACTGTATTACATTATAATATTATTATCAATATTATATGTATATGCAATATATTATATTATAAAACTGAGGGCGGGGGCCAGGTAAATGACCTTGGAGGGCCGCATCCGGCCCCCGGGCCTTAGTTTGGGGACCCCTGCTCTAGAGTTTTATTTGGTTGCAGCATTGTGCATCATTTTTTTAATGTTCCTATAATGCAGTGGTTCTCAACCCATGGGTCCCTGGATGTTTTGGCTTGCAATTCCCAGAAATCCTAACAGCTGGTAAACTGGCTGGGAATTCTGGGAGTTGTGGGCCAAAACAACTGGGGACTCACAGGTTGAGAACCACTACTATAAGGCATGCAACACTTGCAAAAAAAATATCAGTGCAATCTTTTGCATCATGATATTTACACCAATATAAGTCTCCAACAAGATTCTGGTCATGGAACTGAAAGTCACCAATGAGACAAATTCTGTGCTCATGCTACTTTTGGAAACACCAGGATTTAGCAGTTATAACTGATTAAAATCAGGATTTTCTGATTCCAGATCCGGAGATTGGAGCACACTGTTCTTCCATACTTGTTAGAGGGCCATAGGTTATTTTTTGTTTGCATCAGCAAGTAGCGAAGTATAAGTGGGAAATGCGAAGTCGTTTCTTCTTTGCGGCTTTGGAAAATAGGCCAGACTTCTACTCGAAGGCTTGAAAGCTTAATTATAGGGAGCTATGAATCCTGGGCACTGTAGGCGATATTTCAGATAAAGGAGCTAGCAAAAACAAGCCGGTGTCTTCCTTGCTCAAGACGCGCTTATTAAATCCATGGGGTCACCATAGTCAACAGGTGACTCAAAGGCACAAACACACACAGAGGATGATAATATGAAACACAGAGGTATTATTTCAGAACATTATAATGCAAGTTGGGTAAATTGCAGATTCCATGGAGCCTTTGAAGTATTTTTATCAGCTCCCCAAATCTAACCACACACACACACACACACACACACACACACACACACATATATATATATATATAGATATATTAGATATATAGATATATAATATATAGATACTAGCTTTGCCCGGCCATGCATTGCTGTGGCTTATGGGAATCCTTTGTTGGCCAGGTGGAATAGCAGTGAATAGCCTTGCAGTCTCAAAGCCTGGCTGTTTTCTGGAGTAGCTGGAGCTTTTTGTTGTATGAACATAGAGGCATGGATGAGGGGTTGTGCTGCCAAGAGAATACATAAATAAGGAGAAAACAACAACTTATGGAACTGAAGAAGTAGAAAGGTAATAAAGAAAACAACCAGGACTATACTAACTAAGAACTAACAAAATTAAAAATCCCATGAGAATAAGGATGGAAGACAAAAATTTATTCCCTATTCGTGTTTTTCCCTTCTTTTTTTCTTTTTTTTCTTTCTCTTTTTTCCCCCTCTTTTATTTGTCCCCTCCTCTTTCCATTTTATGTAAATGTTTTGGTTTTGAAAATCCTAATAAATATCATTTGGAAAAAAAAAAAAAACATTAGGGCCATGCAGAAAGCCACCCAAATGAATGACAATTTTGGTTCTTTGGTAGAGAAGGCTAAAGGACTTCATAAAACAATAAAAGCTGTAATTTCATAGCATTGAGTCATGGCAGCTCAAGTAGTGTCAAACTGCATTAACTATCTGAGATAGATGCACCCACCGATTGACAAGTTCTATAACTCCTTAAATTGAGTGCCAATAAGTGGCTTTCATATCACCGGAGAAGCCAATCCCATTCCAGGGAGCTATCCATGGTGCTGAGCCTTAACCTCAACATACTTGTCTTTCTTCTTCTTCATTCATGCAGTCGTTTCCGACTCTTTGTGACCTCATGGACCAGTCCATTCCAGAGCTTCCTGTCGGCCGTTGCCGCCCACAATTCCTTCAAGGTCAAGCCAGTCACTTCAAGGATACCATCCATCCATCTCACCCTTGGTCGGCCTCTCTTCCTTTTTCCTTCCTTTTTCCCTTGATCTTTTCCAAGCTTTTCTGTCTTCTCATGATGTGGCCAAAATACTTCATCTTTGCCTCTAATATCCTTCCCTCCAGTGAGCATCCGGGCATTATTTCCTGGTGGATGGACTGGTTGGATCTTCTTGCCAAGGTCCAAGGCACTCTCAGGATTTTACTCCAGCACCAAAGTTCAAAAGCATCTCTCTTCCTTCGCTCAGCCTTCCCAACATCGTTGTATACCATTGTTATTGTTGCTATTCATTTCAATGGCATGCTGAATTCTTTAGATATATGTACCTCATGGAAAACAAAGCAGTGGAGATTTGTTTGTTGTTTTTAATGTGATTTAGCAATGTCAGTGTAAACGCAACTGAAAGAATTGATTGGTTGGGAAGGAGATTGTCTGCAAGCCTTGGAGTGAATGGTAATGAAAACTGACAGCTCTAACTGATTCTTCCCGTTCAGCATCTTTCATGTGAATACGGCACCTCCCCAGCCCACACAAAAGTGGCCAAGATAATGACAAATCCCACCTGGAGTCACCTCTAGGAAGAGCCTTTGTTCCAGAAGATGTCCTCTGAGGTCGGCCTTTCTCTAAGAACAAGTCCTGACTGCCTGAAATACTTCAGTTCAGCTCTTACAAATTGCCATTTGTTGGCCCCAGTCAGGGAAACTTTCTGGATCAGAAGCTGCTGAAAACTTCCTTCTCCTTTAATATTCTTGGCTTTGTAGAAATCAAAGCATTTGTTCTATCAAGATGTCAAGGTTTCCACTCACGTGGGACAACCCTTACAGTTTTCAGACAATACTCAGTTTATTGACACTAAGTGTCTACTTGTTTCCAACCACCTTCCCATTCTGCAACTGTCATTGTCTGCATTTAGCTCTACTGGCTAATACTACATTATATGATCAGTTTAACTGCACTGAAATGAATTATGGCGAGAAATATTTTCTGCATAGAAATGCAATTTTCTGTGCAAAACTTCCAGGCACGAATTTTCCGCAAAATTATTATTATTATTATTATTATTATTATTATTATTATTATTATTATTATTATTATTTTATTGTACGACACAGCAAACAAGATAGTCATGCTGGATTTCATATCACAAAATCACAAGTCGAACACTTCCCAAGTGTCTAGGACTGTGTGATGTATTTTCGGATGATGCGTGCAGATCTCAGCAGGGTGGCCTTTTGCAGTTGGCAAATCGTAATTTTGTCAATGTCTGTTGTTTCCAAATGCCCATCATTTGGCACGGCACCCAGTGTGCCCATCACCACCGGGACCACCTGCACTGGTTTCTGCCATAGTCTTTGCAGTTCAATCTTGAGGTCCTGATAGCGGCTGAGTAATAATAATAATAATAATTATTATTATTATTATTATTATTATTATTATTTTGCGGAAAATCTGTTATTATTATTATTATTATTATTTTATTTTTATACCCCGTCACCATCTCCCCAGAGGCAGATATAAAACAAGCATACAATGGTATCAAATACAACAAACATACAAATAAAATTAAAAGGCATAAAATAAAATCACAGTCATTATAAAACACATGATAAAGGGCCCCGATTATTTGAAAACAGCACAGTTTCTTGGAGACAATCTCAGAGGGGTGATAATATAGTTAAAATTACGCAGTGCTTTCTTTGACAAGAAACTTAGGGAAGAATGACACCCATAATCTCGAGGCCCTATGTCCTGTGGCTTTTTAATCTTGGAGAACAACTTGACCTAATGTCTTGTTTCCCTTGCAAAAGACCAGCCTGGGATAGATTTCTCTCCTTCTCTGGTAAAATAAAACTGGAGGGGCCATGGAGTCCTTGCCTACATGCTTTATTAAGGAGATTTCCTAAAAATAACAATTTTTTAAACAAATTAAGGGCTATATCACCTCTGAAGATAATTAGACTGGAACTGTGGAGGAAAAGGTTGCCCCTGCCTTCCAAGGGAATACAGTCTTAAATAATGAAGAGTTTGTTAAACACAATCTCTTCTCTTCTAGGAGACATTATTCGTGTCTTGTAGCTGCATTGCTTCATGATGCAGTTTTCATATTTAATACATTTTGCAGCTTCCAGGTGGGATAACAGTTGCTGGTTTTGTGTGTATATTTTCCACCAAGTTGATTATGTTGGTTCAGAAACAAACAAAGAAAAACCGTAAGATAATAAAATATTGAGAGTTAGGTATTATATGTTTCTTTATATGTTATGGGTATTTTTTCTTCTCCAAAGTGGGGAATACTCGGTCAGTCGAGATTGTTATTTTTTTATCACTTATCTCCAGCCTGCTTGCACCGTTAATTATACTTCCAGTCTTTTTTGCATTTGTTACTTGGTTTTCATATTTAATTGGTACTTAATTATTTTGGGAATGTCTTTCTGTGATGTAAGTTCCTGGTTTGTAGCTATACTGGTATACAGTATTTGCAGATGATATAACGATTGTATTGGAAGATCCATTGGAAACTAGAGTTCTGTCTCATGGGATTCTTGGAATTATATGGAGAACTGGCAGGTGTCAGAGTAACTAAAAAAGATTTCTTAAATTAACAAAGAGCTTAACAAAAAAGAAGTCCTATAATTGGAAGAGCTATCTCAATACAAAGTGGTTGAGAGAGTAAAATATTTAGAATTAATACACTGTTTAACGGCTATGGAATTGTGGGAGTTGTTTTTTCACAAATTCTTTTCCCTTCTTTGCCAAAGAGTTCTGGTTCCTCACCAAACTACAACATCATCCATGATTCCATAGCATTGAACCATGACAGTTCAAGTGGTGTCAAACTGCAGTGTAAATGCACCATAAGGGAAAGCCAATACATATCAATCAGGAGTAAGCAAAGTATGGTCATTGCACATCATTTGTGTCATCCCCAAAGACATCTAACAAATGATTCCAAGCCCTAAAATATTTATAACAACGTTTTGGTGTGTTTCTGATCCAGTTCCATACTTCCATTTTTCTCTGCAGTCTGTCTCGAAATTGTGATAGCTAGCAATGTAATATCACTTCTATTCTGAGAATAATGGCAGGACAGAACAAAGATGCTACTATGTCCAGTGGTAATCCCTGAGTGAAAAAATACACATATACCCACTCTTCTGCACTGAAAATGTATATTACTTTGAGCACTAAAAAGAGTAGAAATACAGATTTCCCTTTTTCTATCTACATCATCAAGCAGCTGCTTCTTTCCATGCATCCTTACCTGTAATTAAATAATTCTTTATCACTTGGGTATTAAAGCTCCGTAGCAATTATTTCAGCCCTGTGGAAACCAAAGCCTTCGAGTGTGGAAAAATTAAAATTATCTGCTGATGCGTTTATTAAAGATTTTTTCAAAAGAGTGGTTTTACTCACTGGAGCCAAATGCAAGGGCACTCTATCATCACTCAGCCTTGTATTCCTTCCTTCTAGCAGAGATGGAAGTTTGGCATTGATATGGAACCCATACATTTCGAACTGGAAATGGAAAATTGGGGCCAAATTAGGGCATTGCTTCCCGAAAGAAAACTGCCTCTTAATAACATTTTTATTCAGATCTCACATTTCTAGCATTGAAGAAATCTTGACTATTCAGTTTAGCATTTAAACGTATTATTGAAACAGTCCAAAAAAAGGAGCAAACAAAGTTGAGTCTTCTTTGGGAAAGAAAGGTGGGATATAAATACTACTACTACTACTACTTCTAATAATAATAATAATAATAATAATAATAATAATAATAATAATAATAATAATCTGATGACCCAAAATGCAGACTGTGCAAGGAAGCTGACGAAACCATTGATCATATCCTCAGCTGCTGTAAGAAAATCGCACAGACAGACTACAAACAGAGGCACAACTATGTGGCGCAAATGATTCATTGGAACTTATGCCTCAAGTACCACCTCCCAGCAGCAAAGAACTGGTGGGATCACAAACCTGCAAAGGTCGTGGAAAATGAGCACGCAAAGATACTGTGGGACTTCCGAATCCAGACTGACAAAGTTCTGGAACACAACACACCAGACATCACAGTTGTGAAAAAGAAAAAGGTTTGGATCATTGATTTCGCCATCCCAGGTGACAGTCGCATTGACGAAAAACAACAGGAAAAACTCAGCCGCTATCAGGACCTCAAGATTGAACTTCAGAGACTCTGGCAGAAACCAGTGCAGGTGGTCCCGGTGGTGATGGGCACACTGGGTGCCGTGCCAAAAGATTTCAGCCGGCATTTGGAAACAATAGACATTGACAAAATTACGATCTGCCAACTGCAAAAGGCCACCCTACTGGGATCTGCGCACATCATCCGAAAATATATCACACAGTCCTAGACACTTGGGAAGTGTTCGACTTGTGATTTTGTGATATGAAATCCAGCATATCTATCTTGTTTGCTATGTCATAATAAAATAATAATAATAATAATAATAATAATAATAATAATAATAATAATAATAATAATAATAATAATAATGCAAGACACTTGGGAAGTGTTCGACTTGTGATTTTGTGATATGAAATCTAGCATGACTATCTTGTTTGCTGTGTCGTACAATAATAATAATAATGCAATTCATGGAATGCACAGGAGCATTCTGGGGTGAACACCAGTGCCTCACTCTTGGCAATGCTGGAAATTTGAATGATGGAAGAAAATATTTTATTTGCGGGAAATGTCCCCTCTATCTACAACCCTCTTTCCATTATCTTTATGTTGATGTGAACCTGAGTGGAGAGTCTCACTGTCATTTCAGAAGGAAACCTAAAATCCTCTGGGAATAGTTCAGACACTCCATCAAACTTGCCGAAGGATGCAAGGAAGCTCCCTTGTCTCATTTATCTCTTTTGAATTCCCCCAAATTCCTCTGAGATTTCACCGGTGAGAAGAACCTCCAAAGGTGTTACCGTGGCTCATTTAAGGAGGGGAAGTGACTGAATGTGAATTTCCTCCTCCCTTCCCCTATTGATGTATTTCAGAGATCTCATTTAGAGATCTCTCTATTTTTACCATCCCTTTTATCTTCCCTTTCAGATTCTCGATACGGTATTATACACATACACTTTGCACAAATGTGGTGTGAATTGAGTTTGCTTGAGGCTAAATGTTCATGGCATAGTTATTCCGTCCCGGAAAAAATGAGACAATATTAAGGATGGAATGGGATGGGATGGTGTTTCTACAGCAGTGATTCCCAAAGTGGGCGCTACCGCCCCCTGGTGGGCGCCGGAGTGATCCAGGGGGGTGGTGATGGCACCTATTAGGACATGGGGGCGGGGCCAGAGGAGGGGCGGGGCTTCTTCCCAAGTGCCGGAGACAGGGCTGAGCACCTTCAAGCCATTTCAGACTTTGGGCAAGCCTGTCTAAAATTTATTTATTTATTTATTTACTGCATTTATTTACTACATTTATATCCTGGCCTTCTCACCCCAAAGGGGACTCAGAGTGGCTTACAAGTTGTATGTACATACAATATATTATATTATTAGCATAACACAATATTAGCATTATATATTACTACTAGCTGTGCCCAGCCACGCGTTGCTGTGGTGTTGTCTGGTGGTGTTGGTGAGAACTTGTTGAGGCTGGATGGCCATCTGTCAGGAGTGCTTGGATTGTGTCATCCTGCATGGTAGAAGGAAGTTGATTTGCATGATCACTGCAAACCTTAGGATTGTATGATGATGATGTTATTATTATTATTAGTATTGAGAGGCTGGGTGGCCATCTGTTGGGAGTGCTTGGATTGTGTCCTGCATGGCAGAATTGAGTTGGACTGTATGGTGTCTCCTAACTGTCTGATGCTATGATTTGATGTGTATTATTATTGTGCAGATATTGGATGGGCATCTGTCAGGAGTGGTTGGATTGTGTCCTCCTGCATGATATAAGGAAGTTGAACTGGATGACCCTTAGGGGTATCTGCTAACCTTAGGATTGTATTATTATTATTATTATTATTATTATTATTATTATTATTATTATTATTATTATTATTATTGAGAAGCTGGGTGAGCTGAGTAGGTTGCTAGGAGACCAAGTGGGCGGAGCTTAGCCTTCTAACTGGCAGCAATTGGATAAAAACAATTATTACTCCCCCTCTAATCAGGACTTGACTTTTCTTTTCTTTTTGTTGTATCAACCTAGAGGCGTGGATGATGGGTTGTGTTGTCAAATTTTGAGGTTGGGGGGCCTGTAGTTTTGTTGTTTTGTGGGTCGCCGTGATGCCATCACTCTTATATATATAGATAGTGAACTATACCTCTATACTGTAATATTATGTGTAATATATAACATATAATTAATATTATTATATCATATTATTATTAGTATTCTATTGTATAACATTATAATATTTTTATCTATGTTATATGTATATACAATACAGTAGAGTCTCACTTATCCAAGCGTCACTTATCCAAGGTTCAGTATTATCCAAGGCAGTCTGCCTTTTAGTAGTCATTGTTTTTGTAGAAAATGTTGCAATGTTTTGGTGCTAAATTCGTAAATACAGTAATTACTACATAACATTACTGTGTATTGAACTGCTTTTTCTGTCAATTTCTTGTAAAACATGATGTTTTGGTGCTTAATTTATAAAATCATAATGTAATTTTATGTTGAATAGGCTTTTGGTTCTGGATTTGGTTCAAGGCATTTTTGTAGTAAATGTTTTCAATACATCGTGATATTTTGGTGCTAAATTCGTAAATACAGTAATTACAACATAACATTACTGCGTATTGAACTACTTTTTCTGTCAAATTTGTTGTATAACATGACGTTTTGGTGCTTAATTTGTAAAATCATAACCTAATTTGATGTTTAATAGGCTTCTCCTTAATCCTTCCTTATTATCCAAGATTTTTGCTTATCCAAGGTTCTGCTGGCCCGTTTATCTCGGATAAGTGAGACTCTATTGTATATTATATTATTAAAACTGATATAAAAATATTATATTATAAAACTGAGGGCGGGGGCCAGGTAAATAACCTTGGAGGGCCGCATCCGGCCCCCGGGACTTAGTTTGGGGACCCCTGAACCAGACCCTCCACCAATGCATTCAATAAATAGGCAAGGCTGGTGGCTTCAGCTCTGTGGTGCTAATGAGGAAATACCGAGAGCACAGTTTTCTCTCTCCAGTTTGTAAGCTATACAGTTTCCAAAACAAATTCGTAGATGACAGCCGTGGCCACAAATATTCCCTGTGCATCCTCTATTAATTTATCCCCTTGGGGCTCCCGGCTGCGTGGTTCTGATATCAGCCCAGGCGCGTATCTGCTCGAGATCACTTTCCAAGCAGACTAATTAAAAGGCATTTATTTTCTTTTACTCTTTTTCCTATTTCCAAACCGGGTCCCATTAAGGAAACCCCAATTTGCCCAGAATGAGTTCTAATGCACTTCGAAGGGGAGGGTGCCTTAAACAGAGTGAAATACCGAGTTTCTTTATGATATAAATGCAGTAGAAGGGGGAGAAATGGGGTTATATCTTCCTGTTTGTTTCTTTTTCTTTTTTTCCACTTTGCAAAATGTGTAGGATGACAAACAACTGTGTGGTTGTAATTGCTATTGCAAGTGCTAACCAGTGCCAAGACTGGCACCAACTGGTGAGCCCTCTTAAAAAATGTATTTTTTTAAGTGTCTTTATTAGTGCTTTTCTACCATTGTGAAACATAGACGTAGTGACAATGAGACAGACAAGACTACATGTTGTATGACGACCGAACAGAAGTTGTGCCGACCCAAGTGACGTATAAAGTAAATAAATAAAATTAAAAATTAAAAATTAAAAAATTTTAAAAAAGGAAAGGGGAAGAGAGAGGGGAGAGGAAAGTAATATTATAAGGAAAAAATAATCATAATAAAAATGATAATAATAGTCATAAAAAAGTAAAGGAAATGTATGGGATTGTGCAGATTGTGCAGATTTTGTGCTCTGTTTTGTGCTGTTAGAAAGGTGGTGGAAGAAGTAGAAGAGCCAACAGACCAATTGAGTTAGAGGTTGTGGGATTGTGTGTCATTGTCATCATTTATTTTTATTTATTTATTTTGCTCTTTTATCACCAAGGAGGGCTGGTCATAGAATACCAATCGCCTCTAAGTAATGCAACACTGTCACTAATAAAATGTCTGAAATGGACTTTGGTTAAAAGTACTATATATATTCGAGTATAAGCCGACCCGAATATAAGTCGAGGCACCTAATTTTACCACAAAAAAACTGGGAAAACATTGACTCCAGTATAAGCCAAGGGTGGTAAATTTCAGAAATAAAAAGTACCAATAAAATTACATTAACGGAGGCATCGGTAGGTTAAATGTTTTTGAATATTTACATAAAGCTCAAATTTAAGATAAGACTGTCCAACTCTGATCCAATCATTATTCTCATCTTCTTCAATGTAAATGTGCTTATGTATCCTTTTAATAATAATAGAGTAAAATAATACATGTAATAATAATAATAATAAAGTAAAATAATACATGTAATAATAATAATAATAATAATAATAATAATAATAATAATAATAATAATAATAATAATTTATTACTGGGTGCCGTGCCGAAAGATCTCAGCCGGCATTTGGAAACAATAGACATCGACAAAATTACGATCTGCCAACTGCAAAAGGCCACCCGACTGGGATCTGCACGCATCATCCGAAAATGCATCACACAGTCCTAGACACTTAGGAAGTGTTTGACTTGTGATTTTGTGATACGAAATCCAGCATATCTATCATGTTTGCTGTGTCATAATAATAATAATAATAATAATAATAATAATAATAATAATAATAATAATAATGAGATCAGAGTGAAATAATAAATGTATTATTATTAATAAGAATAAGAATAGAGTAAAATAAATGTAATAGTAGCAACAATAACAGAGAAAAATAATAAATGTAATAATACCAATAATAATAGAGAAAAATAATAAATGTACCATATATTCTCGAGTATAAGCTGACCAAAATATAAGCCAACCAGGACCTTCACCCGAGTATAAGCCGAGGGGGGCTTTTTCAGTCTTAAAAAAGGGCTGAAAAACTAGGCTTATACTTGAGTATATACAGTAATTGGATTCCGTAATAGCTCGTATTGTGTTAATGTTGTTTGCACTGTTCTGGTTAAGGCCGTTCGTTTTGCTCTCGTATTTCCCAATTTTCCAAGGCACATGTGGCGATTAGGTAAACATTTGTTTCTGATGGAATCTCTGATGTGTTCTCCTCCATGTTATGAGTCTTCCACCTGCTCTGGACCCACCTTTAAATTCAATTTTTGAATTCTATTAATGAGAAAGTCCATGTTTTACAATAAGGTTTGATGGAGGTTCTCACCATCTTTTCAGTGCTGTAAAGATGACCGTAAGAGCTGTTCAACAATGGTGTAGGCTTCCTAGGGATGTTGTGCGGTCTCCTTCTCTGGAAACAGCCCGATATCTTCATAAAGGTGATATTCTTTTGAAATAAATACAACATGACCCCTTTCTTCTTGTTTTTGCAGGTTTACAGGAACTAACCTTCCCGCCCCTGTCATCAGCAGCAAAAACTGGCTTCGTCTTCACTTTATGTCCGATGGCAACCACAGGCAAAAGGGCTTCAGTGCACAATACCAAGGTATTTCCCGTTCTTTGTCTCGCTCAATCCAGTCTTTCCAAATTCTGATTTAACAAGAAGGATATTTATAATAATCCTGTCCCAAATTTGTGTATTCCTTTTCTCCCCTGCATGGGCACATTCACAGTGATAAAACACAACAGAAAAGCATTATGATATGGCATAAGTAAAGGCTTAGGTGGAGATTGGTGCTCATTTTTATTTATTTTATTCACAGTATTTATATTCCGCCCTTCTCACCCCGAAGGGGACTCAGGGTGGACCTGGGCTGTGGCGCAGGCTGGTGAGGAGCCAGTCAGCTGCAACAAATCACTCTGACAAAGAGGTCATGAGTTCGAGGCCAGCTCAGAGCCTGCGTTTGTCTTTGTTCTGTGTTATAGGGCATTGAATGTTTGCCTTATATGTGTAATGTGATCCGCCCTGAGTCCCCTTTGGGGTGAGAAGGGCGGAATATAAATACTGTAAATAAATAAATAGATAGATAGATAAATAAATTGCACACATATAAGGCAAACATTCAATGCCATAACATAGAACAGAGAAAGAGACAGACACAGGCACGGGGTGGGCTCCAACTCATGACCTCTTGGTCAGAGTGATTTGTTGCAGCTGCCTGCTAACCAGCCTGCAGCCTCATCTCCATTCCTAAGCCCAAGAGCCGGTGTTGTCCGTAGACGCCTTCAAAGTCATGTGGCTGGCATGACTGGACGGAGCACCATTACCTTCCTGCCAAAGCGGTACCTATTGATCTACTCACATTTGCATGTTTCAAACTGCTAGGTTGGCAGAAGCTGGGGCTAACAGTGGGAGCTCTCCCCACTCCCCAGATTTGAACCACTAGCAAGTTCAGCAGCTCAACAATTTAGCCCCCTGTGCCACCAGAGACTTAGGTAATTTAGGGATTCCCATGCAACCTATATCTCGTCCATGTCCATTTCATGTCAATTTCCCGTTTCGTCAATTCACGGTTTTCCAGATCAGTTTCACAGTTTTGAATCCAGGTTCCCAACCTGAATTCTCCAGTTTGAGAATAGAGGGTTGTAGTTTTACAAACTCTTTTGCCTTATCTATCAAAGAGTGGATCTTCATCGCATCTCTCAGGATTCCATAGTCATGGTAGTTAAAGTATAGGTCAGGCATGGGCAAACTTTGGCCCTCCAGGTGTTTTGGACTTCAACTCCCACCATTCCTAACAGCCTCAGGCCCCTTCCTTTTCCCCCTCAGCCACTTAAGTGAGCAGATAAACACATACAACACAGACAGATACTCACACTGAGTCACACAGGAGAGAGGAAGATGGATTCTTTCATCACCTGCTGATAGGTTATCAGTAAAGGACACTGACTTAAGCAGCTGAGGGGAAATAGGATCTGGCAATGGGATGCCTTCCATATGTACGAAACTAGATGCAGAAAGGGTAGCCATAGAATTGATTCTGCAATAATATATCTAATCCTGAAAGCATCATTTCAATTCAAAGATGATAATAATAATAATAATAATAATAATAATAATAATAATAATAATAATAATTGTGCGGTTTTCTGGCATTGTATATTTTTGCCATCTGCCAACTGCAAAAGGCCACCCTACTGGGATCTGCACACATCATCAGAAAATACATCACACAGTCCTAGACACTTGGGAAGTGTTCGACTTGTGGTTTTGCGAAACGAAATCCAGCATATCTATCTTGTTTGCTGTGCCATACAACGTCGTTGTGTTGATAATAATAATAATAATGCAAAAGTATTGGAAAATGAGCACGCAAAGATACTGTGGGACTTCCGAATCCAGACTGACAAAGTTCTGGAACACAACACACCAGACATCACAGTTGTGGAAAAGAAAAAGGTTTGGATCATTGATGTCGCCATCCCAGGTGACAGTCGCATTGACGAAAAACAACAGGAAAAACTCAGCCACCATCAGGACCTCAAGATTGAACTTCAAAGACTCTAGCAGAAACCAGTGCAGGTGGTCCCAGTGGTGATGGGCACACTGGGTGCCATGCCAAAAGATCTCAGCCGGCATTTGGAAACAATAGACATCGACAAAATTACGATCTGACAACTGCAAAAGGCCACCCTGCTGGGATCTGCACGCATCATCCGAAAATACATCACACAGTCCTAGACACTTGGGAAGTGTTCGACTTGTGATTTTGTGATACGAAATCCAGCATGTCTATCTTGTTTGCTGTGTCATAATAAAATAATAATAAAAATAGAGTAAAATAAATGTAATAGTAGCAACAATAATAGAGAAAAATAATAAATGTAAAAACACCAATAATAATAGAGAAAAATAATAAATGTAATAATACCAATAATAATAGAGAAAAATAATAAATGTACCATATATTCTCGAGTATAAGCTGACCCAAATATAAGCCAACCAGGACCCTCACCCGAGTAGAAGCCGAGAGGGGCTTTTTCAGTCTTAAAAAAAGGGCTGAAAAACTAGGCTTATACTCGAGTATATACAGTAAGCAGTGACTTTTTTAAATGTGCTAAAATGCACACAATCGAAGCATACGCACAAGCATGCTCCAGTTAATAAGGAGGTGCATATGTTTGGGAAAGTTCATGATTGATGTTGCACGTTATGGAAAACGCATACGGGAATTATCAAGCAAGCCTCACAATCCGATGAGAACAAATGATAGAGAAGGAAACAGGTGGGATTTGGAGGAACACAATGCAATCAGCTCCGACGATTTTTGCATATCCCGATTAGTGACAAACCTTCCTGTGTGTTAATTATGATTGCATTCTCCCGCTGTTGCAGAGGAGCTCAGGTTACGAACTTTCTGAATAATTTTCCAAATTTAATATGTAAAGCTGTTTGGTTATCATTTCTCAATTGAGCCCTTGCCCCGTCACTTGATTGTGACCGATTTTTTTAAGAGAGAGAAAGGAAATCATAGCCGTGATTGTTGCTTGGCTATTAAAAAAAACACACCTTCCTAAATCGTGCCGTTTTGCAAAAGCAGTCAAGGAAAGATTAATGTTATCATTTCTTCCCTGATTAAAGCAAATGTCAGGAGTTTGTAATCCCATGAGCTTGGTAGAAAACCCATTTTCCCAAACATAATAGTCTGAGCGATTGCGTGTGGAGCGCATGAAAAAGATAAGTTTTCAAGAAGCCGTTCTTCATACGTCAAGGGGCACAGAGTTTTTAAAAAGAGACATGAGTTTATCTTTCAATGGGTTAAACTCTTGTGCCGGCTGAACTGCTGACCTGAAGATCTGAAGGTTGGCGGTTTGAATCCACGAGACAGGGTGAGTTCCCGTCTGTCAGCCCCAGCTTCCATGCAGGGACATGAAAGAAGCCTCCCACAGGATTGGTAACACATCCGGGCATCCCCTGAGCAATGTCTTTGTAGATAGCCAATCCTCTCACACCTGAAGCGACTTGCAGTATATTCTCAATTCGCCTCTGACACAATAAAAAAATATTTCAAAATTAACAAGGGATGGAAGATGCCAGATGAAAGGAAAATTGATAGGTTGGAAAAACTGATGGATCAATGTAATAATAATAATAATAATAATAATAATAATAATAATAATAATAATAATAATAATAATAATAATAAAAACTTTATTTATACCCCGCCACCATTTCCCCAATGGGGACTCGGGGCGGCTTACATGGGGCCATGCCCAGGACAATACAATATAGCAAAATATAAAAACAACATATCATAATACAATTAAACAATACAATAAATAATCATGTACAGTACAACACAAAATCAAAAAAAAGAAAAAAGAAAAAGACGAAATGTAGACGAAAGTAGGCAGCTGTGCCAAGAAGACATGGAGAGCCACATCCATCCCCAATGCAACTGCTTCTAAAAGAAGAAAATATTTTTCCTCAAATGCTCTTCAGGTAACATTTGGAGGAGGATGGGGCATTGCCATATTTTGGAGTCTTTCTGGTCCATTTTGGGTCCTGGAAATTTATTCATTCGTTCACTTTAGTAAAGGAGGATAATGCCATAGAGACCCGGAGTGTTTTTTTCCCCCAATGGCTTATGTTTTTCACTGTTTTTATTATTGTTTGGGTCATTTAATCACTTTTTAGCTCATTGTTCTCTATGTCACCTTGAGTTCCAAATTGAGAAAGCTGCAGGATATAAATAAATGTATGTATACTATTTATTTATCATATTTATATCCTGCCTTTCTTTACCCTGAGGAGGACTCAAGGCGGCTTACAAGTATAATATAATTAAATTAAGTAGGAAAAGGTTTTCCCCTGACATTAAGTCCAGTTGTGTCCAACTCTGGGGGTTGGGGCTCATCTCCATTTCTAAGCCAAAGAGCCGGTGTTGTCCGTAGACACCTCCAAGGTCATGTGGCCACTGGCATGACTGCATGGAGCGCCGTTGCCTTCCCGACGGAGCGGTACCTATTGATCTACTCACATTGGCATGTTTTCGAACTGCTAGCTAACGGCACTCCATGCAGTCATGCCAGCCACATGATCTTGGAGGTGTCTATGGACAACGCTGGCTCTTCAGCTTAGAAATGGAGATGAGCCCCAACCCCCAGAGTCGGACACGACTGAACTTAACGTCAGGGGAAACCTTTACCTTTATGGGTTGTTGTATGTTTTCCGGGCGGTATGGCCATGTTCTAGAAGTATTCTCTCCTGACGTTTCACCCACATCTATGGCAGGCATCCTCAGAGGTTGTGAGGTTCATATCTGGGGAGCAGAGTGAATGCCCACTGTTAGCTCCAGCTTTTGCCAACCTAGCAGTTCGAAAACATGCCAATGTGAATAGATGAATAGGTACCGCTCCAGTGGGAAGGTAACGGCACTGCATGCAGTCATGCCAGTGGCCACATGACCTTGGAGGAGTCTATGGACAATGCCAACTCTTTAGTATAGAAATGGAGATGAGCACCAACCTCCAGAATCGGACACGACTGGACTTAACGTCAGGGGAAACCTTTACCTTACCTTTGTCAGAGTAATGCGCGCAGCGTAGTAGCAGATGAATGATGTCAGTGGAGTGCAGAACGAAAGAACGTCAGAGGCGATGTTAAAAAGTATTTACAAAGTTTACTTGACAAAACAAACAGACTTGCAGACAATAGACACAGAACTCTCACTCTAGACAAACATCACAGATCTTCTCAGCAGGCAGGCAGATCTCATCTGATGCAATCAGCAATATACAAACACACTTGTAGTCTGGACACTCCTATCTGGCTCCAGCCACATATCCAAGGTCAATACAGCTTCTTACCAAATTATCTCTTTACACACTATAGCATTTCCTGGATGATGCAATACATTCTAGACACAAATTTCATTTAAACACTATCTATACACAAATCCCACATTAACAACCTTTACCTATACTAATTTATGCAATGCTTTTGGCACAAATAAATAATTTCCGAACTTCATTCTCTTGCCTTTCCTTTGCAGTTAAAAAACAAATGGAAATCAAGTCTCGAGGAGTGAAACTGATGCCAAGTAAGGACACGAACCAGAAGACATCTGTGTGTAAGTTTCTCCCGCCATTGCACGCTCAGTGAGACCTTGCACCTCGGACATCCCATATGACTTTACGGCAATCTTCGGAACGATGCCACTCCTTTCTTCAAAGTTTTAATGCTTGTTCTCCCCACTTCCTCCTACCCTGCATTATCGCCTCACTTCCTCTTCTTCCCAGTTCTCTGTATGCAAACACATACTAACTCTGTAGTAGATATGCCGGGGTGGGCATGATGGCAGGGACCCTGTGATGCTTAGGATGTGAGCCGTTCTGTATTGGAACCTTGTATCTCTATTCTTTGTCATGTGCTCAAATAGAGTCATCAAGATGCAGACCTGTTTTTGACAACCAAAATATATTTGTCAAGCAGAAATGTAGGCAAATGTGATCAGTGGCACGAAATCGAACAACAAAGGAGTCTTGGTAACTCTAGTTATATCTGAAATAAGATCTCGCCTCTCTTCTACTGCTGTTTATTGAATTTCAATATGTCTATCTTCTGGAAATCCTCCTAAGAAAGGAGCATAAATAGAAAGGAAACAGAATGAGGTGAAATATATATACAGTAGAGTCTCACTTATCCAAGCCTCACTTATCCAAGCTTCTAGATTATCCAAGCCATTTTTGTAGTCAATGTTTCAATACAGTAGAGTCTCACTTATCCAGCGAAAATGGGCCGGCAGAATGTTGGATAAGCGAATGTGTTGGATAATAAAGAGAGATTAAGGAAAAGCCTATTAAACATCAAATTAGGTTATGATTTTACAAATTTATCACGATGTTTTGAAAACATTGACTACAAAAATGGCTTGGATTATCCAGAGGCTTGGATAAGTGAGGCTTGGATAAGTGAGACTCTACTGTATATCATGATATTTTGGTGCTAAATTCGTAAATACAGTAATTACAACATAACATTACTGCATATTGAACTACTTTTTCTGTCCAATTTGTTTTATAACATGATGTTTTGGTGCTTAATTTGTAAAATCATAACCAAATTTGATGTTTAATAGGCTTTTCCTTAATTTCTCTTTATTATCCAAGATATTCACTTATCCAAGCTTCTTCTGGCCCGTTTAGCTTGGATAAGTGAGACTCTACTGTAGCTCGAGCATCCCTTATCCGGAAATCCTAAATCTGAAATCTGAAATCCCCAAAATTGTCCACATGGATGGCGAGGATAATGCCATCCTTGCTTTTCTGATGGTTCAATAGATACAAATGTTACATCATACAAAAGTATGTCAAAACATTGTAGAAAAGGACCTTCAGGCTATGTATATAAGGAATGTTGTACAGTAGAGTCTCACTTATCCAACATAAAAGGGCCGGTAGAACGTTGGCTAAACAAATATGTTGGATAATAAGGGGGGATTAAGGAAAAGCCTATTAAACATCAAATTAGGTTAGGATTTGACAAATTAAGCACCAAAACATCATGTTATACAACAAATTTGACAGAAAAAGTGGTTCAATACGAAATAATGCTACAGTAGAGTCTCACTTATCCAACACTTGCTTATCCAACATTCTGGATTATCCAACGCATTTTTGTAGTCAATGTTTTCAATATATCATGATATTTTGGTGCTAAATTCGTAAATACAGTAATTACTACATAGCATTACTGTGTATTGAACTACTTTTTCTGTCAAATTTGTTGTATAATATGATGTTTTGGTGCTTAATTTGTAAAATCATAACCTAATATAATATTTAATAGGCTTTTCCTTAATATCTCCTTATTATCCAACATGTTCGCTTCTGAAATTTACCACCCTCAGCTTATACTGGAGTCAATGTTTTCCCAGTTTTTTGTGGTAAAATTAGGTGCCTAGGCTTATATTCGGGTTCAGCTTATACTCGGGTATATACGGTAGTTATATTTGTATCTAAGAGTTAGAAAGAATTGATATCTTAAACGGTTGTGGATTAATGTTTTGTAGTTTGTCAGGTTAGGGTAGCTTGGAAATAGCTCTTTGGAGACATTATTTCAGCGAGTGACAACAGGAAAGAAGTAGGTGGTGTGGAATTGCTCCTTCAAGTGTTAATCTCTTGCGTTACTCCATGTTGATATCAGAATTGCAGCTGAACAGTTTAGCTGTTGTTGGGCTGGTAGTTGAAGTGTAGCGAGAAAAACGGTGACTTCTGTAAGAGCTTCATCGTGGGGACATTGAAAGAGAAAGTGGGATGTTCTTAAGGTGGAACAATGTTGCCCAATCCATGTTGGGATCTCACTCCATTGAGATGGCTACGTTGTCTTCTATTAAGTCTGAGTGGAAGGCTTTCAGGGCTGGAATCACTTGGTTGTTGTGAGTTTTCCAGGCTGTGTGGCCATGTTCCAGAAGCATTCTCTCCTAGAAATTGTGGGATAGTATCTGTGTCTCTGCAGAATAGAAGGAAGGTCAAGGAGCAGAGTAGATGTACGTTTTTGGTCCTTAGTTTTTTCCAAACTTCATATCTCACAATTTCTAGGAGAGAATGCTTCTGGAACATGACCATAAGACTCACAACAACTTAGTGATTCCAACCATGAAAGCCTTTGACAACACATTGAACATCTCTACGGGGAAAAATTGTTCCAAGACACATGAAAATGGGAAAAACTAAGGACAAGGAAAGCACATCTATTGTGCTCCTTGACTTTCCTTCTATGCTGCAGAGATACAGATACTATCCCACAATTTCTAGGAGAAACTGCTTCTGGAACATGACCATACAGCCCGGAAGACTCACAACAACCTAGTCATTCCAACCATGAAAGCCTTTGACAACACATTGAACATCTCTACGGGGAAAAATTGTTCCAAGACACATAAAGATTGGAAAAACTAAGGACCAGGAAAGCTCATCTACTGTGCTCCCTGACTTTCCTTCTACGTTGCAGAGACACAGATACTATCCCACAGTTTTAGGAGAGACTACTTCTGGAACATGGCCATTCAGCCAGGAAAACTCACAACAACCCAATCTGAGTGGATTTTATAAGATCCCTAACCCAGGGGTCCCCAAACTAAGGCCCGGGGGCCGGATGCGGCCCATCGAAGCCATTTATCCGGCCCCCATGGCAACCATCATCATCATCATCATCATCATCATCATCATTATTATTAACATTGAGGCTAGGTGGCCATCTTTCAGGGGTGCTTTGCTTGTGTTTTTGGTGCACAAAGGCAGGAGGGAATTGGACTCAATGGCCCAAATGGTCTCTTCCAGCCCTCTTGTTGTTGTTGTTATTATTATTATTATTATTATTATTATTATTATTACTACTACTACTACTACTACTACTATTAACATTGAGGCTGGGTGGCCATCTGTCAGGGGTGCTTTGCTTGTGCTTTTGGTGCACAAAGGCAGGAGGGAATTGGACTCAATGGCCCAAATGGTCTCTTCCAGCCCTCTTGTTGTTATTATTATTATTATTATTATTATTATTATTATTATTATTACTACTACTACTACTACTACTACTATTAACATTGAGGCTGGGTGGCCATCTGTCAGGGGTGCTTTGCTTGTGCTTTGGTGCACAAAGGCAGGAGGGGATTGGACTCAATGGCCCAAATGGTCTCTTCCAGCCCTCTTTATTACCATTATTATTATTATTATTATTATTATTATTACTACTACTACTACTATTAACATTAAGGCTGGGTGGCCATCTGTCAGGGGTGCTTTGAATGTGCTTTCGGTGCACAAAGGCAGAAGGGGATTGGACTCAATGGCTCAAAGGGTCTCTTCCAACTCTCTTTATTATTATTATTATTATTATTATTATTATTATTATTATTAACATTGAGGCTGGGAGGCCATCTGTCAGGGGTGCTTTGCTTGTGCTTTTGGTGCACAAAGGCAAAAGGGGGTCAGGCTAAATGGCCCAAAGGGTCTCTTCCAACCCTCTTTGCTGTTGTTGTTGTTGTTGTTTGGTGGCCAACTATAGTCCGGCCCTCCAACGTTCTGAAAGATCGTGAACTGGCCCCCTATTTAAAAAGTTTGGGGACCCCTGCCCTAACCTATGCTTGAGGAGCACAGTGCACAATGAGCCTTGATCTGATGTAATTTTCAGAAAATAGAATGAACATAGGATGAGGACTGCTTGGAATACATGAGTTGAATAACATCTCCCTATCTTCCATTGAATCATGTCTTGGGCAAAACCATCTAAATCCAGTTATTGAATCAACAGGAACTCACTCTCAAATAAGTATTTTATACAATACAATACGGTAACAGCCAGTTCAGGAAAGATGTGGCCATTTGGTGATATGATATTGGTGCATCTTTCCTCCCCAGGAGGATCGTGCTTCCAAGTCAAGAATGTCATCATTGTGTTGTCGAAGGCTTTCATGGCCAGGATCACAGGGTTGTTGTATGTTTTCCGGGCTGTATGGCCATGTTCCAGAAGTATTCTCTCCTGACGTTTCGCCCACATTTATGGCAGGCATGCCTCACAACCTCTGAGGATGCCTGCCATAGATGTGGGCAAAACGTCAGGAGAGAATACTTCTGGAACATGGCCATACAGCCGGGAAAACATACAACAACCCAATGTCATCATTCCTTGTATCCATCTTTCTTTCTTTCTTGATGTTGCTAGAAGCAGGCTTCAAGGTCCGAATGGATCTTGCAAATCCCATGAGAAGTGAAAACATAAGTTCCGTTGATATCCCTGAAGTCATTCCTCTCCAACAGATTTTTGCTCATGGAAGAGGAACCTCCAAAATAGTAATTCCCAAATTTTGTTGCTTCAGATATTTGTGACTCCATCCCCCAAAATTCCAAATTGTCGGCCAATGCTTTGAAAGTGCTTTGAAGTATTTTGATTAATTGTTCTCATAGAATCGTATGTCGAGACTTCCAGCCAGGATGGAATTATTTTTGGAGTAGCCAACCCACATACGTCTGCCATAACTCATTTCTGCTGCTGAGGTTCATCACACTTTGCCTTATGTTAGGTCTGTCCCTGACAGATGGGAAATTTTGTAAAAGATGCTGTTTCTGGTTGTTCAGAGGCTATCGTTTGTTCCGTTGTTGTCCTTCACACATTTCAAGTATGGTGTTGAAAATGGGGCCAACATGCTCCAACTCAAATTACGTCATGGGCTTGACATGTGATAGGTATGTTGATGTAATCTGTACCATGAAATGGATGAGAAACTCTATTTTGATCATTTCTGAAGGAATTGGGAAAGTCATAGTAGGTTTTTCTATTCATTCCAAGAACTTCTGGAAGACAGACTTAGCAAGACTATACGCTTTTCAGCTGATACAAAATTGCATAAATAACTCCGTTGCTTACCCACAATATCCTTTATTAGGCAACCAAAAAAGCCACAAAAAAATCTGTGCAAGGTTTAACGATCTCTAGAGAACATTTTACATTATACATACAGTGATGTTACTATGGTTCCAATTTAACTGCCATTTTTTCATCCTTGTAATTTGGTGAGACATTAGAGATCCTTGGCTGAGAATTTCAAATGCTTCTCCCTAAACTCCAAATTCCTAAATTCCATAGGATGCAGCCATGGCAGTTAAAGTGGAATCGAGATGCTATAATTGTGTAGCATGAAAGAACTTCAAACTTCTACATAAATCATTCACCTAGAGATCTTGAATTCCTGCTCAGATCAATGCACCTCTTTGCTTGACCTAATGAAGGCATCATTATAGTATAGATTTTGGATGTTAGCTGAAATTGAATAGGGGTTTCGGGCCAAATTACTCTTTGACACTGCTAGCAAAAAAACTCAGCCAGAATATTTTTTTTGTTGGAGATCCAGAGTCAAATAGCTGTCCTCTTTTTCAGCTGTGTATCTATAGCTGGATGGCACCCATGTGTGGCCATAGAGCAAGGGTCCCTAAACTAAGGCCCATGGCCGCATACAGCCCTCCATGGTCATTGACCTGGCCCCTGTCCTAAGCTTTAGATTTAGAGTTGACCTAAGTCTGAAACGACTTGAAGGCACACAACAACAACAATCCTAATTTTGGACTATTTCATCATAGTCCGGTCCCCCAACAGTCTGAGGGACCGTGAACCGGCCCTCCATTAAAAAAGTTTGAGGACCCCTGCCATAGAGAATTGAAGATATTGTCCGACATCAAGCAGTTCTCAACCTGGGATCCCCAGATGTTTTTGTCCTACAACTCCCAGAAATCCCAGCCAGTTCACCAGCTGTTATGATTTCTGGGAGTTGAAGGCCAAAAACATCTGGGGACCCCAAGTTGAGAACCACTGCATGAGACACATGTGGAGAAAGGAGCAGCCTATGCCTTGCAGCTCCTCCCTTCATCCCTGTTTGCAAGTCCTACTGTGGAGCTACTATTGCGCAAAAAGGAGGAAAATTATTATTATTATTATTATTATTATTATTATTATTATTGCAAAAGGCCACCCAAGTGGGATCTGCGCGCATCATCCGAAAATACATCACACAGTCCTAGACACTTGGGAAGTGTTCGACTTGTGATTTTGTGAAACGAAATCCAGCATATCTATCTTGTTTGCTGTGTCATATAATAATAATAATAATAATAATAATAATAATAATAATAATAATAATAATAATAACGACAACAACAAAACTTTATTTTTGTACCCTGCCTCAACCTCCCCGAAGGGACTCGGGGTGGCTTACATGGGGACGAGCCCAGTCAACATAGTTAAAATATAAAAATGAACATCCTAAGTACATACATAGTACATAGATGTGCATAAACAAGTATGTAGATGAGAAATTTAATGTGATCCTTCCTTTCCAGAGCTGGCATTGATAAGGCAATGAGGAGGTAACAGGAAGAACAAGGAATTGGGGATGGTGACAAAAAAGTCTACTGAACTCATCCTATCAAAGTTGTGTCTCCTCTCCATCTTTCTTCTGGTTAGACTTTGTAATGAGCCATGGTTTGCTGTTTCATTTGAATGTAAGAAACCATGGTTTGTACATGGTAGCAAGTTTGGATCAACATTAACTGATTAGATACAATTCCTTTGGGGGGATAACTATAGTTTTTTATAGACAACTCTTCCTGTTGCTTGGATAAAAGAGATGACTGCGGCCAAGAAATATATCATGTTCATCAAATGCACATGGCAGCAGAAGAGAAGGGTTCATGCCCGTGTCTCCTTGTCCTGCTATTGTAATACTAAACTCTGATCTAGTGTTATGTCTGAATTAGTCTAATCCTTTCAGGGGATTACTAGAGACAAGTTTCAAGGAACAAGTACAAGAGGGGTAAGAAAGTGTTTTCAAACGTTGACAAATGTCACTGAAATTTGCTAGGGGATTGCAGGATCTTTTTTTTCTTAGTTGTACGTGGTGGCCGAAAAATAGTTGTCTTTGTTTTACTTTTACAAAAAATGTGTGGTTGGTCAGAATGTCCATAATCTGGGATTTTCTTCTGGGTCTCAAGAATGCCAGAAGTGAGAGAACATTAAGAAAGGGTGGACTTGATGTTCAACTTCCTCCTTGACCAACATAAGTGATGTTATGCTCCATTCAACTCTACTGGTGGTCATTGTGGTTTGATATCCTTTGCTTCTGGCTGTTGATATTTTTTTCCTAATCAAAATTGTGAATTGTAATTTCTATGCAATTTCCCTCAAACTGGAGTTTTTGTAGATTATTCTTCGTTTGAGACTTATTCTGCACAAAATTTTCTGCATAGCATAAAAATAGAAAATATATAATAGAAATACAGTAGAGTCTCACTTATCCAACATAAACGGGCCGGCAGAACCTTGGATAAGCGAATATGTTGGATAATAAGGAGGGATTAAGGAGAAGCCTATTAAACATCAAATTAGGTTATGATTTTACAAATTAAGCACCAAAACATCATATTATACAACAAATTTGACAGAAAAAGTAGTTCAATATGTAGTAATGCTATGTAGTAATTACTGTATTTATGAATTTAGCACCAAAATATCACAATGTATTGAAAACATTGACTACAAAAATGCGTTGGATAATCCAGAACGTTGGATAAGCGAGTGTTGGATAAGTGAGACTCTACTGTACAATATTCCCTGTAAGAAATGTTGTTATCTGATAGATACTTTTCAGAAATATCGCTCTGTATATGAATCTTTAAGAGTAGCTTGTCATGGAATTACTGTTGCCCTTGGCAGGAATTTCCCTGTTTGTTAGCATCTGTGTCCCTTTGACTTTTTAAAGTGTTTTGTTGTCGAGCTGCCAGACGCTGAAAAACTGAGAGAATGTCTCTGAGGAATAATGGGCTAGATGTAACCTCTTTAAAGGAAAGGCCTATTTTCTTTTAACTAAAGATGCTGCTTTCCCCAGATAGTAAGAAACTCATTAATCTTGGAGCTGATGTTTAAAAAAAACAAATAAACCTCAGCTGAACGGATACTAGCCCCTTTATTAATGCTGTGCACAGAGGAACAGAGCATAGCATGGTGTAGTCCACGAGCAACCAAAATTAAAATTTTTGCTACCAATATTACAGGTACAATTGGTTGTATTTAAATCAAAAATGTGAATTGGCATTCCAGTCAATCTCCACATTTTCAGGTTTAACATTCAAGGGTTTGAATCATGTGCTCTGTCGCACCTCAGGTTAGTTTCATCTTGCTATACACACCAAGCTGCACACGGGTTGAAGTCTTTTGTAGTTTATTAGGAAATAGAAAATATATAGTTCTTTAAAAGCAAAAGTAAAGTTCCAAAAGATTGTTACAAAACAAGGCTTCAGTGAATAATCCAAGAAATCATAAGGAATAAACAAAGTCCCATTAAAGCATGACAAAGTCCCATGAACATGAACACACAAAGGGTGCAAGATAATCCAGGAAAATGAGAGCTTGGTTCTTGGTTTGAGCAAAAAGTTGCTTTGACAAAGATTTGTCTCCAAACACACTGTTTTAATACCCTTTGCAAAGCATGAAGGCATTTCTTTGCCCTCTGACCTCCTTCTTATTTGCTATTCTCACACTCCTTCGAACCCTGAATTCCAAACGGCCAGCTCGATCTAGAGATTCCGTTTCATCAAGGCCAACCTGCTCATTAGCGTCTGCCAGCTTGCTATCAGACTGAGGACTGCCCTCCTTTTCTGAGTCAATTTGCACCTGGCTAGTTTCAGTAACATCAACATCATTCCCTGCTGTGGGAAAAAACTCCCTGTTCCTCATCTTCTACAACAGGGACACTCTGAACCTGAATCCCATAATCCCCATTAGAGTCACTCTGAGGCTCCAGCTGAGTCACAACATGTTCTCTCTAGGAATCTCCATGTCCTATGGTGCAACCTTCTGGTCAACTTCCAAGAAAAGCTGAACATCGAGTTGCACTAGAAGCTCTAGAGAAGTGGTTCTTAACCTGGGGTCCCCTGATGTTTTTGGCCTACAACTCACAGAAATCCCATCCAGTTTATGAGCTGTTAGGATTTCTGGGAGTTGAAGTACAAAACATCTGGGGACCCACAGGTTGAGAACCACTGCCCTAGAGATTTCTAGAAGTGTTCCTCCAAGATTATGTTTTTAATTCACATTTTTTCCACTTTCACAGGGGTCCATCTCCCTGTAGAGCAGTGGTTCTCAACCTGGGGTCTCCAGATGTTTTTGGCCTACAACTCCCAGAAATCCCAGCCAGTTTACCAGTTGTTAGGATTTCTGGGAGTTGAAGACCAAAACATCTGGGTACCCCAGGTTGAGAATCACTGCTGTAGAGATCTTGTTGTATCTATTGAGCTGTTCATATGAGTAATATTTTGATGCACATATGCCTCATAAAATGCATCAACGCTTGTTGAGTCCCTCCTTCACTGCCATCCTTATGTGGCGGTAACCTGAGCATTGCTTGCAAAACATGGTACTGCTACGAATCTCTATTTTGATTTTTCCTTCCCTTTCCTGTCCTCTCCTTCCCCGGTCTAGAGGGGAAGGATCTACTGTAGGATATTACCTTCTCCACCCTGAGTTTTAGATAAGTTCAAAGGAGGTGTCCAAAGTGATGAATGTATTTTGAGAGTTGGGTTTAGCACTGGGAATCACTTCTTCAATGCGTAGTAATTTGCTCTCTTCAAGCCAACTTCAACCTATAGTGACCCTATGACTGAGAGACCACCACGTCCTCCTGTTCTCAACCACCCTGTAGACTTAGGGCAGCCATGCCTTCCCTGGTTGAGTCTCTCCTTCTGGAATGCAGTCTTCCTCTTTTCCCAACAATTTCCCAAGCATTAACATGCTTTCCTAGCCAGTCATTTCTTCTCATGACATGGCCAAAGTACGACATCCTCAGTGTAGTCATCTTGGCTTCTAGGGAGAGTTGAGTCCTGATTTGGTTTAGGATGTGTTTGTCTTTTTAGATGTCCACAGTATGTGGATTGTGCAAGTAAAATCTTTTTCCTATATTTTGTACCTCCATTTCTCTTTCCGTCGACTTTCCAAATTATTGTCTCCATGAAGAGGTGAAACTCTGGAGCCAGGAAAGAAATTGGATGGATTAGGTGGAGCTAGCATGAAAATGGAATGGAAACTGGATGCCTGGACCATGAATGGAGTTGGACCTATGAGAGATGGGGTTATGGGGAAATTATTTTGGGGATGCAGCCAATCCATTGCTTCAAAATTCAAAGGCACCAAACCCATTGTTTCATAACGCTGATACGTGGCCTGTTGAAGCTTGTGTTGAGTTACAGAGAGATTTTTTTTTGTCATACTTATACTGAAGGGTTGCACACCTTGTGTGGGAGAAAAAAACATGGAGAAGGTACAAGAAGAAATGTTGTAAATACTCACTGAACTTCCATACCACCTAGACTTTGTGTTCTTTCAGGGATGGGTAAAGTTTATATTGTACTTAGCAATAAAAGTGTAATGTGGGCATATAATAGGCATTATATGAGTGTGACAATATTGTCCAGTTCCTGATCTTCTAGCCAGTCTATCCAACCAAAGAGTTTCTTTGAAAGCCAAGAAACCTGGTAGCCAATGAATTGAAAAGTATGGAAGCAGAGCAAGAGGATGTTAGCACTAGAAAGCAGGAATTGGTCAACATACTTTGTGTTCTTGGATTCTCTCCCAAAGTGTCCTAGTACTATGATCTCCTGGTCTCATAACACACTGGGCACAATATTGGTGGACGAATCCAGTCCTGGGCATAGGCTGATTTTGAGCCAAACATGTGAACATATGTATCATACCATCTATGGCAGTTCAGATGCCAGGGTTGGTCAAATCTCCCTGCTATGTGATTATTCAACAGCAGATTTACGATTGTCATCACATCGACATGCGTGACACATTTACACACTGGCAAAGATTCATCTTTCATTGCTGTCCATATTCCTGTTGATGTCCTGCTTTAGAAGTTCATTGTATGGATGCTTCATATGGGAGGGAAGTCACAGTGAGAATGAGGCATGCTCATATGTGTTTTCATGCTCTTCTGCTTTTGCATTCATGGCTAAAAACTTTCACATTTCCTTTCATCCACTTGTCTACTCAACACAACATGGGAAATGAGACCCACATCATCTTCAACCACATCATGGCACCAAGAAGTGGTTGGGAGCGGGAAGACACAATGGGGGTAATAACAAATCTCCGGTGATGGGATTGTGGCATTTATTCCGCTGATGTTGATGTGTCTGATTATATTTGCCCTGACTTTTTTTGAAAAATAAGCAACTTGGAGCTTGCAGTTGAAAGCAATATTGCTCCAAAAGTCCTTGCATCCTCCTTAGATCCATATGACTGTAAAATATTTATTTCCAGAATGGTCTTGACATGTTTGAAGGGTTGCAAAGGATGCAGTTTTAGGGCATTATTGGCGCATGAGTGATATTCTGGATACTCCTGGCGTTGCTTTCCTCCCTGTGAATGGAAGAGGTTGTTCCTTTGTGAAGGTTTTCCACAACCAAACAGATTTTGAACTCTGAAACTCTCTGACCAGCTTCTGTCCCTTTCTCCCCCATCTTCCTACACACATTTGATGTCATATTCTACTACTCTTTATTTCTTGATCCATTTATTTAGCCGTGCCTCTCATTCACGTTGGCCGTGGAGGGTTGGTGGGGATTTCCGTATCTTTGTATATTTTAAATAGATGGCTCTAGGGATGTGCCCTTTTAACTGAGATATCTTTGCTTGTGTGAAATGAAGGATTCTTACATTTGGAAGAGGCTTGTCTGCTTCAAGTGGGTTGGGAAGGAGCCCCGGTTGAGCATTGATTTCCTGAATATAGAGGGAGGGAAAAGGAAAACACAAACACACACAGCCGTCTTTTCCAACTTGTAATTTCCCATGTTCACTCTCTGCATCCACCAACACTGAGACAGATGATATTTTAAAAGGGCAAACAAATTATGTCTTCTATCTCTGTATGTACTGTTTTTTTGCTTTGTAGTAACGCAGGTTGGTGTGTCCCAGGGACATAACATGTGTCCGGACCCTGGGATTCCAGATCGAGGCAAACGGATAGGCAACGATTTCAGGTAAGAAGATGTGTTTTCTCTTTCTTCCCAGCACATCTTTCCTTCCATTTTCCTTCATTCTATAGGAGTGGTGCAGTGTGTTAAAGCGCTGAGCTGCTGAACTTGTGGACCAAAAGGTCCCAGGTTCAAATCCCGGGAGCGGAATGAGTGCCCACTGTTAGCCCCAGCTCCTGCCAACCTAGCAGTTCGAAAACATGCCAATGTGAGTAGATCTGACGGGAAGGTAACGGCGCTCCATGCAGTCATGCCAGCCACATGACCTTGGAGGTGTCTACGGACAACGCCGGCTCTTCGGCTTAGAAATTGAGATGAGCACCAATCCCCAGAGTCAGTCATGACTGGACCTTTAAATGTGAGTAGATCAATAGGTACCGCTCCGGCGGGAAGGTAGCGGCGCTCCATGCTGTCATGCCAGCCACATGACCTTGGAGGTGTCTACGGACAACGCCGGCTCTTCGGCTTAGAATGGAGATAAGCACCAACCCCCAGAGTCGGTCACGACTGGACTTAACGTCAGGGGAAAACCGTTACCTTTACCTTACCATAAGAGAAGTCTGCCTTTCCACAAATTCTATTACCCAGCAGTTCCAACATTGTTGGGATCTACTGGGGACTAAGTATTCAATTTAAGCCCAAAATATTGGAGTCAACAATCTTAAAATGTTTTCCATCTCCAACACATCGCCAAGGCAAAACTATAGAAAGACATTTGTGAGCTAAGAATCGGAAAGTGTGTTTGGGATCTTTGAGGTCATGATACATAATGCCTGGCCGCTCATAGTCCATGCTAGGATCTAACTATCCTGCTTCTTAGCGGGGGGTTGGACTAGATGGCCCATGAGGTCTCTTCCAACTCTACTATTCTATGATTCTATGATACAGGTTCTCCAACAAAGGTTGTTGTACTTGTTCTGAGTCCTATAAGCTACATTACAATTGGAACGTAACTTATCTCATTTCTTGAGATGATTCTGAAATGAAATCAATATTGGTGCCAACTGCAAGGACAACACAAAAGTGGTCCCCTTGCACTCTCTCCTCAAAATATACAATTTTGTTCCATTATAGTCATGCAAAGTCTTTTATATGTTCTAGAAGTGTTATGATATCTACCTATCCTTTAGAACTCTGACTTAACTTAAGACCAGATGGAGACAATGCCAAGGAATTTGAGTAAATCCAATTTGCTTCCCCATCCTGAGCCACTATAATCCTGAGCCAATCCCTTTGAGGAAATATCTCTGATTAGAAATGAATATAAACCCCTAGTTTTTAGCCGTGACTTGGATTCCAAGGCTGACCTGGCTTCTCTTCTACTTTCCAGGCTAGGATCCAGTGTCCAGTTCACCTGCAACGAAGGCTACGATTTGCAGGGCTCCAAGAGCATCACCTGCAAGAAGCTGAGCGGTATGATTGCAGCCTGGAGCGACCAGAGACCCGTCTGTAGAGGTGAGACAAGGAACCATGCCGTGCCGAATCCTCCGAGTCTGGCAAGCAATCGGTTTCAATTCCCACCTTCTTGGGGGTTCATTATAAGAAAGAAAAGCCAAAAAGTTGGGACGTGATAGTTCTGTGCACTGTACCAAGCACACTCCGGAGGGAGTCCTAGCTGGCCGTTATTTCTGCCGCATCTCAGGGGCTTAGGTTGGTTAATTGCCTCTGCTTGCTTATTTTTGTAAACTCGTGTGTCTCAAAAAGTCAGGCAGAGGTTCCTGAAAGGAGAACGGACAAGACGCTACATCTAAAGCCAGACATACCTGTCATGAAGACTTTTACAACAAAAGTTAAAACATCCTGCTCAGACTGAACAGAATATCCCACTTCTGACACCAAAAATGTTATGAATAACTTTTCAATAACTTTAAAGCTTAGGTTCTTTTTATTGCAATTTCAGTCTGAGAGGTATAGCAGAACTTTTAAAGAACAACAAAGGACAACATTTAGACATACAAACATACAGATTCTATGCAACTACATTGGATTCACAAACAACCTACAGTTACATTGGCTAAGAAACAAACAAGGGGGGGTTACATTTTTATTCTTCATTCACACAGAACATGCATCCATCTTCATGCACACAAATATTACCATATTCTCTCTCCCTTCTTGGAGAAGCACCTGCTTAGGCCAGACCCAGCTTCCACTGCTGCCTGCCAAGACATAGTTCCAAAACGCCAAAACGCCAAAACTTCAAAAAGACCATGACTTCAAAATGCACTCTTTTCTCTTCCCATGAGAAAAAGAGGCCCCAAACAGTGAACAGAATCCTGCTTTCCCAGAGCAGATCTGCCACTCCCAAGGACACCATCTCCACTGAGCATGGCGGGTGAACAGCGTCGCTGTCTGTCACACCTTCTGGACTGTCATAAGGTCACTTATATAGCAATATTTTGCTGATGATGTTGTCCCAAAGTTGTAAATGAATCATCGACGTCTTCTATCATGGAATATCCTCAGTTTCCTGGACCAGATGTTGATTTCTCTTGATTGGTGTTAACAAACACAAGCACTCTGCCCCAAAAGTTCATCAAGTTAGCAAATGTTGACAGATGTTAACAGATGTAAACATTTCTCTTATCAGTCGCAGTTCTTATCACAGTTTGCTGGGCAGATCAACTATTTCAGGTCTCATTAGCAGGTTTTAATTACAATTCCTGAGCAGGTAGTTAATGGTTTGCAGGCCTTAGTCTACAGACTGGTTTCTTCAAATTTCTAGCTCTCTTTCACTCTTCCATTCATACCACATATCATAAGTTCATATTTTGGTCACATACCTTTGGGTTGGAGCATCTTGTAAAATATCTAAAATATTGGGGACAAGCATCAGATTGGTAGAGGATTTAGGTGCCACAGAAATTGTGTCCAAAGTCCACAATTTGTCCACTCCTAGTGTATACAATACAGTCCATATCAGAGGTCTTAGGAATTACAAATCCAGGAATCCTCAGCTAGAATGCCTTTATATTGTAGTATTGTAGACAATACTCAGCTATTTATTTATTATTTATTTACAGTATTTATATTCCGTCCTTCTCAGGGCGGATCACATTATATACATATAGGGCAAACATTCAATGCCCATAAACCCATCGAACCGAGACAGAGACAGAAAGACAGACAGACACAGAGGCAATTTAACCTTCTTCTGAAGGGATGTTCGATTCTGGCCACAGGGGGGAGCCGCTGCTTCATCATCCACTCTGATGGCACTTCCTCATTCCAAGTCGCAAATTAGTTAAACTTGCCTCCCCACTTTTATAAGTGGTACCTTATTTCCTACTTGATAGATGCAACTATCTTTCAGGTTGCTAGGTCAGCAACGAGCAGGGGCTATTTTTTATTTTTAATTGACGGGTGCTCACCCTGCCACGGGCTGGCCTCAAACTCATGACCTCATGGTCAGAGTGATTTATTGCAGCAGCTGCTCACCAGCCTGCGCCACAGCCTGGCCACCACAGCTAGGTGGTCCAAAATGACCATCTTGGCAACATCTGTAGTGAGAGGCTTTTGCCCAGCAGCAGAGTCCATGCTTTGTGTACAGAAGGGTTGGAAGCTTGGCATGCGACCCAGAAACTCCAGAGAACTACTTCCAATAAACATTGGCAATGCATGTGTTGGGAGGTGGACTATTTACCAGTCTTGTCAATTCCAATGGCTATGCTAGAAGTTAGATAGAATCATAGAGTTGGAAAAGACCTCACGGGCCATCCAGTCCAACCCATTGCCAAGAAGCAGGAAAGTCACATTCAAAGCACCCCCGACAGATGGCCATCCAGCCTCTGCTTAAAAGCCTCCAAAGAAGGAGCCTCCACCAGACTCTGGGGCAGAGAGTTCCACTGCTGAACAGTTCTCACAGTGAGGAAGTTCTTCTTCATGTTCAGGTGGAATCTGGGATGGCAGTCCCAAAATGTAAAGTTTGCATTGGAAGAGTCCTCTTATGGATGACTTGGAAAGTAAATCTAGTCAGTATAATGCAAACCAAAATGAATACTTGTAGTCTGACAATATAAAACAGTTGCCTTTTCAGTGTGTTGTCGAAGGCTTTCATGGCCGGTATCACAACCTCTGAGGATGCCTGCCATAGATGTGGGCGAAACGTCAGGAGAGAATGCTTCTGGAACATGGCCATACAGCCCAGAAAACATATAACAACCCAGTTGCCTTTTCCTCATATGTAAACAATGACTCAAAAATACATTCTGGATGCATTCAGATTGGTAAATCTGAAACAAATGGTGATCCTGGCATCAAGCCATCAGAGACCAAAGGCATTCCTCTGTATCTTCCGATGTTTTCTCTCTCCCGCATCCCACACACAGAGAAATGCTGTTTTGTAATAAAATCTGTTCTTCAAAAGAGCCACCACCTCCATCATCCCGGAGTCTGTAGAAAAATCAGACATAATTCATCTCTTTGCTATTAAATATTTATAGTGTTGGGATTTGATTCAGCCTCCGGACTGAGCGTGGGTGAAGGAAGACAAGCCCAGCGCACACTCGGGAGGAAGCCACGCTCCAACCCAGATTTAATAAAGTTGCCAAGAATAGGATTAGGAGCCAAGCGTGACTCTCTCCATCACATATTTTGTAGGTGAAGAGAAGGAAGAAGTCTCTATGAGCTACGTCTTGAGTTATCAATACATTGACCAGCATCCAATGCTTTTGCCAAATATCCCTTTGTTACAAAACAATTCATGGATGAAGAAGCTAGGACAGGCTGCAGCCTTTGCTCCTGCTGAAATAACTGAGGGAAAACTATTGTTATATTCCATTTTTACCAATTGGAAGGAAGCCAAAGAGTTTGAATTTGAAATAAACATACAAACATGTGTATAAGATTCCTCAAAAATATACAGGGGTGTGTGCTAATTTCCATGTAAGCTGATGGAAAAACCTGTAAGCAACACTGTTCTGAAAAACAATTACAATATATTATTATTATTATTATTATGACACAGCAAACAAGATAGATATGCTGGATTTCGTATCACAAAATCACAAGTCGAACACTTCCCAAGTGTCTAGGACTGTGTGATGTTTATTATTATTATTATTATTATTATTATTATTATTATTATTATTATTATTATTATTTTATTATGACACAGCAAACAAGATAGATATGCTGGATTATTATTATTATTATTATTATTATTATTATTATTATTATTATTATTATTATATTTTTATACCCCACCCCATCTCCCCAAGGGGACTCGGGGCGGCTTACATGGGGCCAGGCCCAGGCAACAAACAATATAAAACTCAAACAATAAAAACAAATCATAAACAGATAAAATCACATATACCAATAAACATACTTTGGTAAAATCCTGGATTGGCTCCTAAAAGGGAAATGGGCCAGAAAAGTGCAAATAGTGTACGGTGCCAATTAGGAGAGATGTATAAGGAGCCCTTGGTGGTGCATCAGGTTAGACTGCTGAGCTGCTGAACTTTCTGGTCAGTGGTATAAATGCAGGGAGCAGGGTGAGCTCCCGCTATTAGCCCCAGCTTCTGCTAACCTAGCAATTTGAAAATATGCAAATGTGAGTAGAGTAATAGGTACCGCTCTGGTGGGAAGGTAACAGCGCTCCATGCAGTCATGCCGGCCACATGACCTTGGAAGTGTCTACAGACAACGCTGGCTCTTCAGCTTAGAAATGGAGATGAGCACCAACCCCCAGAGTCAGACACGGCTAAACTTAATGTCAGGGAAAACCTTTACCTACATACTCATGTACAAGTCGACCTCATGCAGAAGTTGAGAACAGGTTGGGGGCCCAAAATTATGGACCCATGGATCAATCAAAAGTAATTCTGTGGAGATTGAAAAGCACAAATGCTTCCATTGACCTATACGAGTGTTATCCAAAAAGTACATTAAGTTTTGGAATTAAAAATTAACAAAATATAGGAGACAACATTTACCATATGCAGTTGAAAGCCACACCCAAATACCACTTCTCAACATAGTCGCCATTCAAATCTAGGCACTTGCCATAGCAGTGAATGAGCTTTGCAACTCTTTTCCCACAAAACTCTGCCGCTTTGGCGACGCTGCGCAGATGCAGGAAGGGCTGGCCACCTGGTTGAGGAAGCAAGCGGCAGAATTTAGTGGGGAAGGAGTTGCCAAGCTCATTCATCGCTATGGTAAGTGCCTAGATTTGAATGGCGACTACGTGAGATGTGGTATTTGGTGTGGCTTTCAAATGCATATGGTAAATGTTTTAGCCTATACTTTGTTCATTTTTAATTCCAAAACGTAACCTACTTTGTGGATAGCCCTCATAGAAAAGTCAGCCTAAGATTTTGTGTGTGAGTGTGTGTGCTTTATTTGAATTTCTAGACTTACAAAGTAGTACAGTAGAGTCTCACTTATCCAACATAAACAGGCCAGCAGAATATTGGATAATTGAATATGTTGGATAATAAGGAGGCATTAAGGAAAAGCCTATTAAACATCAATACGCAGTAATGCTATGTAGTAATTACTGTATTTACGAATTTAGCACCAAAATATCACGATATATTGAAAACACTGACTACAAAAATGCGTTAGATAATCCAGAACGTTGGATAAGCGAGTGTTGGATAAGTGAGACTCTACTGTATATAGGATAGCAGCCTGATAGAATCCCCCATGCATATTTTGGATCCCTTTGAACATTTTCCAAGGTGATCCCATATCTTGGTTGATGGATAGCAGGCTATGTATCCCGCCTAATCCCATTCCTATTCCTTCCTGCTCCCTTAACAAGTAAACCCAACCTCAAGAGATGCCTCCACACAATCTTCTTCCTTCTTCTTTGTCTCCCTCGCAGCTAGGATGTGTGATATCTACCTTCGAGGCCCCAGCGGTGTCATTACATCTCCCAACTACCCCGTCCAGTATGATAACAATGCCTACTGTGTGTGGGTGATAACAGCCGTCAACCCAGCCAAGGTAGGTCCTATGGATGCATCTCTGAGGGGTTGAAGGTCTGCCTTCTTTGGTTGGGTCTATGCGTTGGGTGATCTTTGTAGAACTGGGTAAGTCAGTAGGACCATCAAATGGACCACAGGAAAAGGGGAATGCTCCCAAATATGAGTGGTGAAAATGCAGCTAGGGGAGCAGATCTCAATAATAATAATAATAATAATAATAATAATAATAATAATAATAATAATACCTTCTTGTTTGTTTTCTGTATTTAATGTCCTTGTGTGCAGTGGCTGAGCTAGTTCATTGACATGTCCCATCTCTGTGGCCCATTAAGAACAATGAGCTTGCTAGCAATCCCTTCATTGAGAGTTGTTGTTGTTGTTATTATTATTATTGACACAATGACGTTGTATGACACAGCAAACAAGATAGATATGCTGGATTTCATATCACAAAATCACACGTCGAACACTTCCCAAGTGTCTAGGACTGTGTCATGTATTTTCGGATGATGCGTGCAGATCCCAGTAGGGTAGCCTTTTGCAGTTGTTGTTGTTGTTGTTGTTGTTGTTGTTGTTGTTGTTGTTTTAATATGACACAGCAAACAAGATAGATATGCTAGATTTCGTATCACAAAATCACAAGTCAAACACTTCCCAAGTGTCTAGGACTGTGTGATGTATTTTCGGATGATGCGCGCAGATCGCAGCAAGGTGGCCTTTTGCAGTTGGCAGATCATAATTTTGTCAATGTCTATTGTTTCCAAATGCTGGCTGAGATCTTTTGGCATGGCACCCAATGTGCCGATCACCACCGGGACCACCTGCACTGGTTTCTGCCAGAGTCTTTGAAGTTCAATCTTGAGGTCCTGATAGCGGCTGAGTTTTTCCTGTTGTTTTTCGTCAATGCGACTGTCACCTGGGATGGCGACATCAATGATCCAACCCTTTTTCTTTTACACAACTGTGATGTCTGGTGTGTTGTGTTCCAGAACTTTGTCAGTCTGGATTCGGAAGTCCCACAGTATCTTTGCACGCTCATTTTCCAATACTTTTGTTGGTTTGCGTTCCCACCAGTTCTTTGCTGCTGGCAGGTGGTACTTGAGGCATAAGTTCCAATGAGTCATTTGGGCCACATAGTTGTGCCTCTGATAGTAGTCAGTCTGTGCGCTTATCTTACAGCAGCTGAGGATATGATCAATTGTTTTGTCAGCTTCCTTGCACAGTCTGCATTTTGAGTCATCAGCTGATTTTTCAATCTTGGCCTGAATTGCCTTTGTTCTGATGTCTTGCTCCTGGGCTGCAAGGATCAGGCCTTCTGTCTCCTTCTTCAGGGTCCCATTTGTGAGCCAGAGCCAGGTCTTCTCCTTATCAGCTTTTCCTTCAATTTTGTCAAGGAACTTTCCATGCAATGTTTTGTTGTGCCAGCTGTCAGCTCTAGTTTGCAGTGTGGTTTTCTTGTACTGATTTTTTTGTCTGCTGTGCTTTGAGGAGTTTCTGATTTTTGACTTCAATCAAAGCAGGTTCTTCACTTTGCTTGACATATTCTGCCAGGGCATGTTCTTCTTCTTTGACTGCTTGCTTTACTTGTAAGAGTCCTCTGCCCCCTGATCTTCTAGGCAGATATAGCCGGTCAACATCACTGCGAGGGTGCAGTGAATGATGAATGGTCATGAGTTTTCTTGTTTTTCTGTCCAAATTGTCCAGTTCCATCTGTGTCCAGTTTATAATGCCAGCAGTATATCTTATGACAGGTATGGCCCAGGTGTTTATGGCCTTGATGGTGTTGCCTCCATTGAGCTTGCTTTTGAGAATTTTTCTGACACTTTGTGTGTATTCTTTACTGACCACAGTCTTCACATGTTCATGCTTGATGTTGTCCAGCTGTAGTATGCCCAGATATTTATAGGCCTCTGGCTGGTGAGACTTTATTGTTTGGCCATTAGGCATATTTATGCCCTCACTTTCAATGATTTTTCCCTTCTTCAATGCCACTGTCGAACATTTGTCCAAGCCAAACTCCATGCTGATATCAGTGCTAAAAATTCAGACAGTGTTAGTCAGAGACTGGATTTCAGTTTCCGTTTTCGCATACAGCTTCAGGTCATCCATGTACATCAGATGAGAAATTTTGTGAGATTTCTTAGATGTTGTTATTATTATTATTATTATTATTATTATTATTATTATTATTATTTGAAACACAACTATAGCCAGAAAAGTGTCTGCTGTGGACTCATCTTGTTGTGTTTCTAATAATAATAATAATAATAATAATAATAATAATAATAATAATAATAATAGCAACAACAACAACAACAACTCTCAATGAAGGGATTGCTAGCAAGCTCATTGTTCTTAATGGGCCACAGAGATGGGACATGTCAATGAACTAGATCAGCAACTGCACACAAGTGCATTAAATACAGAAACAAGCAAGAAGATATACAGTTGACACTTTGGGGAGGAAAGGGATGGAAAATACAGAAAGAAAAAAGAATAAAAGAAGCAGTCCAGTGAATCGTTGCCATACCAAGCTGAGAAATGTGCAGCTGAATCCACATCTTACTACTGAACTTGCTTCTATTAGCAAAAGACCTCGTTCCACTATGAGGTTTTCCATCTCCTCGCTGTCCGTCCCCTGGGCTTTTGTTTTTGAAAGGAAGAGGAAAGAGGAGGGGCTGGAGGGAGAAGAAGGTGGAAAACAAATCAATTCCTTCTAGTGTTTGACTGCTGTCACCAGAATCTGCAGATCCTGCAGAAACAGATTGCTGAAAGACATTATTCTGCGGAGAAAGCAAACAATGTTATGTGTAGGCGGGATTGGAGGAGGGGATGGTTAGGAGACAGAAGCTTCCCATTCGTGGGTAACTCAGAAGCTTGGACTTTTCATCTGATGGGTGACATTGCCAGCAGGAAAACTGCAAATCCTAAAGATACAAACTCTAACACACACAATGCTTATACAAAACTAAGTAGATGGGTGGATGGTTTGCAGGATGAAGATGCCTGGTTCATTCTTGTTCATACTTGCCCATTAAGTTTCTGCAAGGATAGTGCCGAGAGAACTCTCTTTCTCTCTTTTCTTTCCTTTTTTTAAAATATATTTTTATTGAAGTTTTACCTTATAAGATAGAGTAAATTAACATCAAAAGAGTGAGAACATTTGATTGTATAGAAAGTAGGAAAACTGCGATTAAAAAAGGATCAAAAAGGGAGAGAGAGAAAAAATAACCAAAAAACAAAAACAAAGTTAAAGTGTCCATATATATATATACTAGCTGTGCCCGGCCACGTGTCGCTGTGGGATTGTCTGGTGGTGTTGGTGAGAAATTGTTGAGGTAGTGGTGGTATTGAATGTCTATTGTATGGTTGTCTTTATGTTTAGTATGCACACTGAAGTGGATTATATGGCAGTGTGGAGTCAAGATAATCCAGTTCAAAGCAGATAATATAAGATTCTAAATATAGCTGTTTGGAAGGGCCTTGAGAGTACACTGCCATATAATCCAGTGCAAATCTGATAATCTGTGGAAGAGGCCTAAGTGAGGCCTAAGTCTGCCTGTCCCCTAGGCTGAGTGGGTTGCTAGGAGACTAAGTGGGTGGAGCTTAGCCTTCAAACTGGCAGCAATTGGATAAAAACTATTATTCATCTCCCTGTAATTAGGACTTTATTTTTCTTTTCTTTTTGTTGTATCAACCTAGAGCCGTGAATGATGGGTTGTGTTTTCAAATTTCGAGGTTGGGGGGCCTGTAGTTTTGTTGTTTTGTCCGCTGCCCTGATGCCATCACATATATATATATATATATATATATGAACAAATGGCGATATAAAAATGCAAAAGTACTTGGCAAAGGAACACACCAAAAAGTAAAAGCAAAAAAACATTAGCACTGGCATTAAACACTTCGAGTAAAACCGCTAGTTTAGAAGCAGTTGACATTGGTAATGTTCTAACAAAGAACTGCCAAAAACTGTTAAAGTTAAACTAAACAATCATTGTTGTTCCCGTACAACAGTTGGAAAATATAATAATAATAATAATAATAATAGGATTTCCAAGCAGTATGTCATCATTTGGTTAACAGAGAGATATAGAAGAATAAGAACATGATTTATTACTAGCCTTAATGAAATATAAACTTATCATAAATGCACGTTATATTATTCTTCTATATCTTTCTCTCTTTTCTTGAGATCTCTGAGAGCCATCGCTATTCACACAGTATAGGAAATAAGACGTCCCAAAATATAGACCAGCTGCAATGAACCATGACAATAATACAGCTCTATCTATCAATCAATTATCAACCAATCTCTTTTCAATACATTGTGGTGCTAAATTCGTAATTACAGTAATAATTACTACATAACGTTACCGTATATTGAACTGCTTTTTCTGTCGATTTGTTGTAAAACATGGTGTTTTGGTGCTTAATTTGTAAAATCATAACGTAATTTGACATTTAATAGGCTTTTGCTTAATCCCTCCTTATCCGACGTTTTGCCGGATAAGCGAGACTCTACTGTACAGCTACACAGCACTGAGCCATGGCATTTCAAGTGATGCCAAACTGCATTAATTTTATAATGTAGGTTCTAGAGAGCCCTAGCTTCTGCCAACCTAGCAGTTCGAAAACATGCAGATAATAATAATAATATAATAATACTGTATATACTCAAGTATAAGCCTAGTTTTTCAGCCCTTTTTTTAAGGCTGAAAAAGCCCCCCTCGGCTTATATTTGAGTGAGGGTCCTGGTTAGCTTATATTTGGGTCAGTTTATACTCGAGAATATATGGTACATTTATTATTTTCCTCTATTATTATTGGTATTGTTACATTTATTGTTTTACTCTATTAATTATTATTATTACATTTATTACATTACGCTATTATTGTTGTTACTTTTACATTTATTTTAATCTATTTTTATTATTATCAATACATTTATTATTTTACTGAATTCAGTATTATTATTACATTTATTATTTTACTGCATATATTATTACATTTATTATTTTACTGCATATATTATTATTATTACTACATTTATTATTTCACTCTATTATTATTAAAAGGATACATAAGCAAATTTACATTGAAAAAGAGGAAAATAATGATTTAATCAGAGTTGAACAGTTATATCTTAATTTACAGTTTGATGTAAAGATTGACTGGAGTCAATGTTTTCCCTTTTTTGTGATAAAATTAGGTGCCTTGACTTATATTCGGGTCAGCTTATACTCAAGTATATACGGTAATTTTATTGATATCTCAGCTTATATTGGAGTCAATGTTTTCCCAGGTTTTTTGTGGTAAAATTAGGTGCCTCGGCTTATATTCGGGTCAGCTTATATTCAAGTATATACGGTAATTTGATTGGTATCTCGGCTTATACTGGAGTCAATGTTTTCCCAGGTTTTTTTGTGATAAAATTAGGTGCCTCGGCTTATATTCGGGTCAGCTTATACTCAAGTATATACGGTAATTTGATTGGTATCTCGGCTTATACTGGAGTCAATGTTTTCCCAGTTTTTTTGTGGTAAAATTAGGTGCCTCGGCTTATATTCGGGTCATCTTATACTCAAGTATATATGGTAATTTTATTGGTATCTTGGCTTATACTGGAGTCAATATTTTCCCAGGTTTTTTATGATAAAATTAGGTGCCTTGGCTTATATTCGGGTCAGCTTATACTCAAGTATATACGGTAATTTTATTGGTATCTCGGTTTATACTGGAGTCAATGTTTTCCCAGTTTTTTTGTGGTAAAATTAGGTGCCTCGGCTTATATTCAGGTTGGCTTATACTTGAGTATATACGGTACATCTTTGTCAACCATACCTCACAGCCTGTCTCTGTTTATTTCTTACCACTTCTTGGTTGGCTTCTGTGAGTATTAATGTTTTTTAAGTGAGCTTCATGTCATCCATTTATCTGCATTTGCCAGGAGGTTTCTTGTTATTTAATGGCTCGTTAAATAATCTTTAAACAAAATACAAAACTAGGGCAAAGAAAGGAAGAAGAAGGAAGGATACATAAATAATTCTTGGACTCCGGAAGCTTGTTTCCCTTGCAACAAGGTTACGGTCTGCAGTGTGCAAAAATGTAATTAGCTATTTAATTAGGGTCAGCCTTGTTAAAATGCAGTTTACTTGAATGGCTGCTTTAGCTAATGAAGTATGCGACTTGACAGCCCTTTGTTCCGAGCATTAATTGCATTATTTTATCATTACATGGTTTTGAATAATATTTTTAGCCCAGGTTGATACTTGACAGGGGTAAATTTCTCCAATTTTTTGCAAAGTAAAAGGTCATAGCAAGAGCATTTTGACAAAGGCTGCTTCGATAATATAGAGGGAATGCAATTTGACATCGCTTGAACTGCCGTGGTTCCATGATATGAGATCCTGGGAGTTGTAGTTTTGTGAGTTATTTATACTTCTATGCCAAAGAGTGCTGGTGCCCTATCAAACTACAACTCCCAGGATTCCAGAGCATTGAGCTATCACAGTCAATGTGAGGTCAAACTGCATTAAGTCTCCAATGTAGATGCACCCAAAGATGTATCACTCTAATCTTTATTGGCACCCCATCACACTGCAAAATTATAATGCTACTAGCTGTGCCCGGCCACGCATTGCTGTGGCAAAGTGGTGGTATTGGTTAAAAATTGTTGTGTAATTTTTATTTGACTTTTTTTGCATTTTTGTATTAATTTTATTGTAAGTTATATTTTTATTTATTATATTTTATTATTTTCTTGTATTATTTTTAGTTATTTTCTGTTATTATAGTATTTTATTGTATTAATTTTTTAGTGTTTTTTATTATTTTTATTGGGTTGCTAGGAGACCAAGTTGGAGGAGCTTAGCCTTCTAACTGACAGCAAATGGATAAAAGCAATTATTCCTCTCTCTCTAATTAGGACTTTATTTTTCTTTTCTTTTTGTTGTATCAACCTAGAGGCGTGGATGATGGGTTGTGTTGTCAAATTTCAAGGTTGGAGGGCCTGTAGTTTTGTTGTTTTGTGGGTCGCCATGATGCCATCACTCTTTTATATATATAGACTAGCTGTGCCTGGCCAAGCATTGCTGTGGCGTTGTCTGGTGGTGTTGGTGAGAAATTGTTGAGTTAGTGATGGTATTGAATGTCTGTTGTATGGTTGTCTTTATGTTTAGTATGCACACTGAAGTGGATTATACTGCAGTGTGGACTCAAGATAATCCAGTTCAAAGCACATAATATAAGATTCTAAATGGGTTATATAGCTTGAGTCTACACTGCCATATAATCCAGTTAAAATCTGATAACCTGTGGAAGAGGCCTAAGTGAGGCCTAACTGTGCCTGTCCCCTGAGCTGAGTAGGTTGCTAGGAGACCAAGTGGGCGGAGCTTAGCCTTCAAACTGGCAGCAATTGGATAAAAACTATTATTCTTCTCCCTGTAATTAGGACTTTATTTTTCTTTTCTTTTTGTTGCATGAACGTAGAGGCATGGATGATGGGTTGTGTTGTAAAATTTCGAGGTTGGGGGGCCTGTAGTTTTGTTGTTTTGTCCGCTGCCCTGATGCCATCACTCTTTTATATATATAGACTAGCTGTGCCCGGCCACACGTTGCTGTGGCATTGTCTGGTGGTGTTGGTGAGAAATTGTTGAGGTAGTGGTGGTATTGAATGTCTGTTGTATGGTTGTCTTTATGTTGAGTATGCATTTGGTTGTTTGTGTACTGTGAAAGTGGTGAGGGTAGAGGGTGTCTATGTCCCTGTGTAGTATTGTATAGTATTTATACGTTGTGCATGTGTTGGGAATGCTTGGATTGTGTCCTGCTGCATAGTAGAAAGGGTTGGGCTGGATGGCCCTTAAGGGTCTCTCCAAACTCTTGTGCCTGTCCCCTGGGCTGAGTAGGTTGCTAGGAGACCAAGTAGGCAGAGATTAGCCCTCTAAACTGGCAGCAATTGGATTAAAAAAATTATTCCTCTCCCTGTAATTAGGACTTTATTTTTCTTTTCTTTTTGTTGTATCAACCTAGAGCCGTGAATGATGGGTTGTGTTGTCAAATTTCGAGGTTGGGGGGGCCTGTAGTTTTGTTGTTTTGTCCGCTGCCCTGATGCCATCACTCTTTTATATATATAGCCTAGCTGTGCCCGGCAACGCATTGCTGTGGCGAAGTATGGTGGGAAATAAAGTATTGAGGAATTGGTGGTAGTTAAGGTAAAGGGTCCCCTGGGCTGAGTGGGTTGCTAGGAGACCAAGTGAGCGGAGCTTAGCCTTCTAACTGGCAGCAATTGGATAAAAACAATTATTCCTCTCCCTCTAATTAGGACTTTATCTTTCTTTTCTTTTTGTTGTATCAACCTAGAGCCGCGAATGATGGGTTGTGTTGTAAAACTTCGAGGTTGGGGGGCCTGTAGTTTTGTTGTTTTGTCCGCTGCCCTGATGCCATCACTCTTTTATATATATAGATATGTCACTTTAACTGCCACAGGGAACATCTTATGAAATTCTGTGGGTTTCTATTGTAGAAAGTAACTACCGTATATACTCGAGTATAAGCCTAGTTTTTCAGCCCTTTTTTTAAGACTAAAAAAGCCCCCCTCAGCTTATACTCGGGTGAGGGTCCTGGTTGGCTTATATTTGGGTCAGCTTATACTCTTTTCTCTATTATTATAGGTATTATTACATTTATTATTTTTCTCTATTACTGTTGCTACTATTACATTTATTTTACTCTATTTTTATTATTTTAATACATCTCTTATTTCACTCTGATCTTATTATTATTATTATTATTATTATTATTATTACATTTATTATTTTACTCTATTATTACATGTATTATTTTCCTGTATTTATTTTTAGTATTATTATTATTATTATTACATGTATTATTTTACTCTATTATTATTAAAAGGAACTTGTAAATAATTTGTGTATATAATAAAGTCTTAGAGCCGCTAAGTACAGCTGATAAACGACTGTGGTAAAAGACTGGCTTTTTGTGGCTGATCAGGATTGGAATCCAGGTCTCCGGAGTCATAGTCCAACACTAAAATTACTATCTCACTCTGGCTCTTCAGTACCTGGGTGTAAATGTTTTTCTTTCACTTTCTAGCAATCAGAAGTTCATAACATCTAAACAATAAAGCAATCGCGTAGGAAATTATTTCCTTATCACTCCTGAGCAGAGAGGAGATAATGAAAACCGTCATTATAATTGATACAAATCTAGCATTCGGGAGGAAAAGGTAATCGTATGCCTTTATACTTTACAATCCAGGCAGTGTGCTTTCTGCGAACTCCATAAACTCTTACAGTCACCGAGGCCAATAAAATGTATAATAGAGTATGTGACACTCCGTACAGAAATTCCAAGCAACTTTTTTATCATTATTTCTTGCCTTCTTTTCCTCTGAGGTCATCCCAAATATCATTTCAATAAGATCTCAAACTGTTCCCAGTAATATAACACTGGATGAATACTGTATATACTCGAATATAAGCCGACCCGAATATAAGCCAAGGCATCTAATTTTATCACAAAAAAACTGGGAAATCATTGACTCAAGTATAAGCCAAGAGTGGGAAATTTCAGAAATAAAAATAGATACCAAAAAATTACATTAATTGAGGCATTGGTAGTTTAAATGTTTTTCGGCCCTTTTTTAAAGACTGAAAAAGCCCCCCTCGGCTTATACTCGGGTGAGGGTCCTGGTTGGATTATATTTGGGTCAGCGTATACTCGAGAATATATGGTACATTTATTATTTTTCTCTATTATTATTGGTGTTATTACATTTATTATTTTTCTCTATTATTTTTCTCTGTTACATTTATTTTACTCTATATTATTATTATTATTATTATTATTATTATTATTACTAATACATTTATTATTTCACTCTGATCTTATTATTATTATTATTATTATTATTATTATTATTATTGCATTTATTATTTTGCTCTAATTATTATTAAAAGGATACATAAGCACATTTACATTGAAGAAGATGAGAATAATGATTTGATCAGAGTTGGACAGTCTTATCTTAAATTTGAACTTTATGTAAATATTCAAAAACATTTAACCGACTGATGCCTCAATTAATGTAATTTTATTGGTATCTATTTTTATTTCTGAAATTTACCACCCTCGACTTATACTGGAGGCAATGTTTTCCCAGGTTTTTTGTGGTAAAATTAGGTGCCTCGGCTTATATTCGGGTCGTCTTATACTCGAGTATATACGGTAATCTGGATTTATGTGGCAATGTAGAAGGGGCCTGAGTCTGAGTAGTTAAGGGTTGAAGCAGAGGAGGCTGCAAGTGCTGAAGATCCATTACACAATTTAACAATCACCAAAGAGACAAGGAGAAACTGTGCTTCTCTCAATGACTTTTAAGTAAGAGATGCTGACTGGATTAAGCACCTGTGTCTGAAGATAGCTGACTAGAAATCTTTCAGACAAACTTTGACAGCTTTGTTGCTTTCAGCACTTCTTTTAGACAGCTAACCATGCTCTTTGGCATTCATGTTTTCCTGACCTTCGATTGGCTACGGCCTTGTTTTACTTTTTGTTGGTTTTGTTTATTTGAATCACTGACTGAACCAGTTGATGACCACTTCTTGCCTCTCCCTTCATCCTGCTCAATACCATAGGACTGACTTGGACTGAATTAACTCTTTGATAACTCTTGTATTCTAACCCCCTGATTCCTGGACCACTGGAGCATAGGATATGCTCTCTCTTTATTTCACAATAAAGATACCAATCATTGCATGCTTTTCTGTATTATCAATCTACCATTTATGTATTGAGTCTGATTTTACAAAGAACACATCAGTAAGTGTTTTCTTGTATTATTCTTTTATTAAATTATGAATAATTATATGCTGATGAATGATTGATAGTTACTAGTATATTGTTTCTTGTTAGTACACAGTGCTGGATTTCTTGGGTGATTTTTTGCATCAGTATGAGCCTGTTGTTACTTCTTCGTATTTTTTAATCAAGCCAAGTGTGGGGGGAATATATATCCCTTGATTACATTTGCTTGGAACAATTTATTTTGTATTGTAATGCACAAAAGCCAAGGGCTAAAGCAGTTGCCTTGGAGAAATATTAAAATGATGATTGTTGCAGTTGCGCAAGTGAGACCTGCAAAAATATTACCATATAACCTGTTTCCCTAACAAGAAAGTTCTTGTTTGCGTCGCCAGCAACCTAACTGGATCTAGTTAAGCCCTCAAAGAAGCCAAGTTACTTTCTTTCTCTCTTTTTGTAGGGATTTTTTTGTCTAAGTCAACTTTTCATAGTTCTGATGTGCACCAAACATATTTGATACTTATTCTGCTACCTTTCTGTCTGTGGGATGGGTGGATATCCTAAATGTATACTCCTATATTTATTTATTTATTTACAGTATTTATATTCCGCCCTTCTTTCTCACCTCAAAGGGGACTCAGGGTGGATCACATTGTATACATATAAGGTAAATATTCAATGCTATGTAACATAGAACAAAGACAGAGACAGACGCAGAGGCAATTTAAACCTTCTCCAGATTCCAGCTTCCTGAGGGTATGCTTGATTCAAGCCACAAAGGGAGCAGCTGCTTCATCATCCACTGCGACGGCACTTCCTCATTCCAACGGCGGCTGGGTGATTTTTATGATGTAAATTAGCCTCCCCACATATAAGTGGTACCTAAATTTCCTACTTGATAGATGCAACTATCTTTCAGGTTGCTTAGGTCAGCAACAAGCAGGGGCTATATTTTATTTTTTTTAATTGTCGGGTGCTCACCCCAACACGGGCTGGCCTTGAACTCATGACCTCTTGGTCAGAGTGATTTATTGCAGCTGGCTGCTAACCAGCCTGCGCCACAGCCTGGCCCCGAGGCTATAAACCTCAAGGTTCTCTAAAAGATCTGAAATATCTCTCATTTTAGTAAGCGCTCTCATTAAAAGGTTTCATTTCCTATTAGCTATACATATTCACCTATTTGCGGTTGAAAAGCAAGGACATTCAACATGCTTCCTCATAAAAGGTGTGATCTCATCCTTTCGTCTAGGAATTCAGAGCAGTATACATATATCCGTGTGATACTGCTGTAAAGTAGAGTTTGCTGTCAGACCCATGGATACTCAGTAAACGTCATGGTTGAGTAGTAATTTAAAACTAGGATTTATTTATTCCCAGGCTGATGCTCTGACCTATCTTGCTCTTTTAACTGCAGAAGAGATGACTGACATGAATTGCAAGCATTACTTGCATAGTTTTAGTGTGAAATTAAATAGATCGACTCCCAGATCATTCTCTGTAGACTGTTCCTTGCGTGAAGTTCTGTAGTAGTTACTATTATATCATTCTAGCTGTGCCCAGCCACACATTGCTGTGGCTTATGGAAATCATTTGTTGGCCAGTTCAAAGCAGATAATATAAGATTATAAATGGATAATATAGCTGTGTGGAAGGGCTTGAGTCTACACTGCCATATAATCCAGTTCAAATCAGATAGTCTGTATTTTATAGGCAGTGTGGAAGAGGCCTGATTGAAGTGGCCCTGGGCACCATAAAATGGCTGAGTGGGTTGCTAGGAGACAAAGTTTCAATTAATGTAATTGTTTTGGTATCTCAGCTTATACCGAAGTTAATGTTTTCCCAGTTTTTGTGTGGTAAAATTAGGTGCCTCAGCTTATATTCGGGTCAGCTTATACTCAAGTATATACGGTAATTTGATTGGTATCTCGGCTTATACTGGAGTCAATGTTTTCCCAGTTTTTGTGTGGTAAAATTAGGTGCCTCAGCTTATATTCGGGTCGGCTTATACTCGAGTATATACGGTAATTTGATTGGTATCTCGGCTTATACTGGAGTAATGTTTTCCCAGTTTTTGTGTGGTAAAATTGGGTGCCTCGGCTTATATTCGGGTCGGCTTATACTCGAGTATATATGGTAATTTGATTGGTATCTCGGCTTATACTGGAGTCAATGTTTTCCCAGTTTTTGTGGTAAAATTAAGTGCCTCAGCTTATATTCAGGTCAGCTTATACTCGAATATATATGGTAGTTTCATAGCTCACTAAAGATCTGAGATGAAGAACCTAGCAATCAGCTTCAGTAGACTAGTCATTATGATATACTATGCATCCCTAAATTCTATTTAAATGGCTCCATCCCAATGCTCCAGTCGTTTTTTCTAACGCTATGTATCTCTGATAGGTCATCAAGCTCAGCTTTGAAGAATTTGACTTGGAAAGAGGCTATGACACACTCACCGTGGGAGATGGAGGTCAGGTCGGAGACCAGAAAACTGTGCTCTATGTGTAAGTAGACTTTTCTACTGATGGTTTCATGTGCATCTTATTGGTGTAAGAGAGTCTGAGTCACTGGAGGGAGATAGGATTTGGGAAGGAGTGCATACATTCACTTCTGTGTGCTCACCAATTAATGTTGGTGCATTTTAAGGATGGTTGAAGACTAGGGTTGTTGTGTGTTTTCTGGTCTGTATGGCCATGTTCCAGAAGTATTCTCTCCTACAACCCGGAAAACTCCTAAGGAGAGAATACTTCTGGAACATGGCCATACAGCCTGGAAAATATATAGTAACCCTGTGATTCCAGCAGTGAGAGCCTTCAACAACAGGTTGAAGACCAGTTGGACTGGTCATTCCATTGGGATTATGGCCCAGGATCAACATTCGTGGACAGTCAGCAAACTTAAACCAACACACTACCTAATGGAGTCATTCTCTTAACAGGATCTGATAGGCATATAAATAATTGAGTTCCCCAATGTCATATCTCTGAAATTCAGAGTTGTTGCAATTCGCTCTAGAGACTTCTGTGCCAATAAGCACACATGAATGGAGAATTCTACGTCACTTACACCTTCCTTTCCAGTACATCAGGTTCCATGTTTGCTCATTGCAAATGATGCAGTGCATACCGGGCCGGCCCAAGGTAATTTTCAAGTGTAGGCAAACAATTTTGGCGCCCCGTCCCCCAAAACAATCACTGAAAAATAAAAGCGTTGGATAAGCGAAAATGTTGGATAATAAGGAGAGATTAAGGAAAAGCCTAAATAAAGAACAACACTCTGAAAACAGGGGAAATCCAGGCAGGAAACAATCAGGGCCAGCTAACACCTCCCAACCAAGGATGCCCCCAGGGAGGAATCAGCCAGGCTTTGAATCTGCAAGGCCATTAAATGCAGAGGCATGTGCGGCGGCAGAAGTAGGAGTTGCCTCAATGGCGCCCCCTCCAGGATGGCGCCACAGGCAACTGCTTGCCTCACGGTTGAACCGCCCCTGAGTGCATATCTGCTGTTAGGAAATGACTTAGATGAGGAAAGAGACACAGCGGTGCCCAAGTCCACTCTTTTTTCCGATCATCGCATTTCCTTGGGGCCCGAACTGAGCAAAGCAAAGGAAATCTAAAAACAGCCAAGTCTAGACAAGTGAGGGAGATATAATATGGTCAAGGTAAGTGCATCAAGCGCAGCAGCGTAAGTGAAGTTATAAATCCTTTAGTAGACAAGCAACTGAGATATGACCATGAATTGCTGCTGCTTTCTTGTACTAGAGCCAACTGAAGCATTATATAGGCGGGCAACATCTCTAGTGAAGTCAAATCCACTCCACCAGAGCCAACTGGGCCATTGACTTCATGGAATCTCAAACTTCAGCAAAATTGGAGGGATACTTCATGCTGGAGCTTACAGACCATTATGGTAGCAGGATAGATCCAAATACAGTCTAGGGTTACGTATATTAAAACAACAGAGACTAGACCTTGGATATAGGAATAGGGATTGTATCATCCCAAAGGATACTGAAAGAATGAAGTCAGCAATAGGAAAGGATCACATGAAGGAAAGGGATAACTTACCTTATTTGTTTATTGAATTGATATTCTGCCTTTCTCCTGAGATGGGATTCAAAATGGCTTTAAAAAAATTGAAAATTTGAGTTAAAACATTAGTTTGGTAAAACTCATTAAATAACATTTTTAAAAAACAGTCTAAGTTACTTTAAAAAAATTATTTATCAATCAGAATGTATAAGTTTAGATTTTCCTCATTTTACAACATCTTAAACATATCATATTGTATACAATCCAACAGTAAAAAAAATCAAGAACATCTTTAAGCATATTTCTTATCAGTTTTAGACTTTTCCATTACAAATTTTACTACATATCTCTCTACTACACACTTTTTATCTACTTATGCATGTTTTTATTATTAATATTATTATTAATTTATCATTCAAAATGTATAAGTATACATATTGTATACAATCCAACAATTAAAAAAAATCAAAATCAAAACATCTTTAAGCATGATTCTTATCAGTTTTTTAACTTTTCCATTACAACTTTACTACATATCTCTCTACTACACGCCTTTATCTACTTATAAATGTTTTTATTATTAATATTATTATTAATTTATCATTCAAAATGTATAAGTATACATATTGTATACAATCCAACAATTAAAAAAAATCAAAATCAAAACATCTTTAAGCATGTTTCTTATCATTTTTTTAACTTTTCCATTACCATTTTACTACATATCTCTCTACTACACCCTTTTATCTACTTACACATGTTTTATTTATTATTATTGTTATTATTAATTTTATACCTTTTCCCCTTCTTCCCTTCCCTTTATTTTGTGCCGCCTTCACCAGGACCAACCAACTCATACTGTTTCACAAGTCCAACATTTCATTGTATGATTGTCACTAAGCCAAAATGACCCTGAGATGTTCTTTGGCCAAATCAAAGCTTCATCTGACCTTGAGGCTAGAAATGCATCTAGTAAGCAATCATTCAAACTACATTACACTAACCGCCCAGGAAAAACAAGTACATTAGATGGTGCCAAGACTGAATTATGGGGGAAGGTAATGCTATTACCGATTCCCCTCTCAGCCCGAGGTAGTCACTGCCGTGGGTCCTTCCTGGAAGATGAATGGACAGACGGATGAATTATGCATTGAGAGATGCATGTAATTGGAACGTTCTGTGTCTCTGGGGAGCAGGGACCCAGGAACTGTTTTCATGATGGGGTGAGGTCAACATTAGCAGGTGGGTTGTCATTAATGTTGACTATTTGAAGGTACTTTCAGGGAGAAGGAAGATGACTTTTCCTCTCCATTATCATTGAAACATCCTTAACCATGAAGATACTTACCGTACATACATACTTAGAAGTATCTTCCATGTGCTCTGTGTAGCTAGAGCCATCCTTAGGTAGTTTTCTATAGTAGGCAAAAGTAATTTTTGCAGGGACCCCCCTGTGGTGCGGGGGGCAGGGTGGGGGGCGGGGCCAGGCGGGGCACTTTCCCAATTCTGCCAGTATCCTTTCTGCCTGAATTCTTCTCCAATGCTTCTTTCATTGCCAGTAGCCTGGCTGTGCCTTCCCACCGCACGGCCTGGTCCTGCCCCTGTGTGGCCCCACCCCCTGCCCCCCACGGCCCCGCCTCCATGGCCCCAACCCCCACGAGAAGGCCCAGAAAATAGGAGAAAGGGGTAAGAATGGCGCCATCCTCCCAGGGCTTTGACGGTGCCCCCCGGGACGATGGCTCTACAGGCAAAAGCCTACCTCACTTGGCGGTTGGACGGCCTCTGTGTGTAGCTTACTCCCAGGAAAAAGTGAATAGGACAGACTGCAGGAATACTTTATTTTTCCAGGGAATGCTCAGTGAAAATAGCTTTCTTAGTATTTCTCAGTCTTTATTTAGTTTAGGAAGGTTCAAGTAGGTAGGAGTCTTGATGATCCAATGTTGCCAGATCATTTTAAGAGGATCATAATAGGCTTGTGGGAGCCTGGGTTTAAGGAAGCATCCTTCCTGGGACCCTTTCCCTAGACACGTCATGGCATTCTTTTATTCTGATGGGCCCAACAGGCAGGACTCACAGGGAAACCTCATGTGAGGCAGCCTCTCCATGTTACGTGGTGCTGAATGGGGGGGAGGAGCAGTGGTTGGCTGCCACGTAGTCCCGTAACAGATGAAGAAACATGTTGGCTGAGCCCTTACTGTTACAGCCTTCTGGCCAAACCAAACAAGCCACATTGGACAAAAAGAACCGACCACTCCGAATCCATGCACAAGCCTAGATCTCTCCAGACTCACTTTAGGAGAGCTCTATATGCCTTGTCCCCTTTAGATCAATTAATTGGAGACCTTCCCACCAGATCAGGACACTTTGAGCAAGTGACTAATTGAAGGCAATGCAATGCTCTTCTTATGATGTGGATCCTTCCAGAAACAAGTATGGTGCCTCCACCACCCATCCGCAACCTCATAATACCCAAGTTGCCCCTTGGCCATCCCTAATCTTTGGTCTGGATTTCAGGCAGCCTTGCCCACCTTTGCATTTTCTTTTAATCTCTTTTCTTTTAAAAAAACAACAAATATAATCCTATACAAATACACACATAAATCTGGGTAAAAGTGAGCCAGGAGACAAAACAAAAACCACCAACCCTACAGATACAAATGTGTTCAAAATCAATAAAACCGTCATGACGCTATCATAAAACAATCACTAAAGAGTATCAAAATAATATATTGAGCAGTTCACTGCATGCAGCATCCATACTCATAATCACTCAAAATGGCATCATCACCAACATTTCCGTGATGATTTCCCCATAAACATGATGAAGGACAGACATTTTCTTTGGCCCTCTGAACTAGATTGTGAAGTCGCCAGACAGGCTTCCTTGAGAAATGAGTCTAGTGGCTTTTTGGGGAACCAAGCTTGAAATATAGGTTACAGTTGCCTAGAGTTTACGTCAAGATCTAATTTTAGGTTATGAAAGACTTTAAGGTAAATGAGGATGGAGGAAGTTCACCTTTTAGGCTGCTTGCGATATCCAGCCCTGACTTTTGGGATCCCCAATACCTGTCTGGAGACCTCTCCAGTCCTCTCAAATTTTAACATTTTGTGTCTCATTTTTTGCCTGAAATAACCCCCCAATGCCCCAATCCACTTCCGAACATCATGTTTTTGCTTATCAACACTCCAGAAGATACCACCAAAGTGGTGGAAATAATAATAATAATAATAATAATAATAATAATAATAATAATAATAATAAGTAGAACAAGCAGTCAAAGAAGATGAACATGCCCTGGCAGAATATGTAAAGCAAAGTGAAGAAACTGCTTTGATTGAAGTCAAAAATCAGAAACTCCTCAAAACACAGCAGACAAAAAATCAGTACAAGAAAACCACACTACAAACTAGAGCTGACAGCTGGCACAACAAAACATTGCATGGAAAGTTCCTTGACAAAATTGAAGGAAAAGCTGATAAGGAGAAGACCTGGCTCTGGCTCACGAATGGGACCCTGAAGAAGGAGACAGAAGGCCTGATCCTTGCAGCCCAGGAGCAAGCCATAAGGACAAAAGCAATTACGGCCAAGATCAAAAAATCAGCTGATGATCCAAAATGCAGACTGTGCAAGGAAACTGATGAAACCATTGATCATATCCTCAGCTGCTGTAAGAAAATCGCACAGACAGACTACAAACAGAGGCACAACTATGTGGCCCAAATGATTCATTGGAAACTATGCCTCAAGTATCACCTCCCTGCAGTTAAGAACTGGTGGGATCACAAACCTGCAAAGGTTGTGGAAAATGAACACGCAAAGATACTGTGGGACTTCCGAATCCAGACTGACAAAGTTCTGGAACACAACACACCAGACATCACAGTTGTGGAAAAGAAAAGGTTTGGATCATCGATGTTGCCATCCCAGGTGACAGTTGCATTGACAAAAAACAACAGGAAAAACTCAGCCGCTATCAGGACCTCAAGATTGAACTGCAAAGACTCTGGCAGAAACCAGTGCAGGTGGTCCCGGTGGTGATGGGCACACTGGGTGCCGTGCCAAAAGATCTCAGCCGGCATTTGGAAACAATAGACATTGACAAAATTACAATCTGCCAACTGCAAAAGGCCACCCTGATAGGATCTGCACGCATCATCCGAAAATACATCACACAGTCCTAGACACTTGGGAAGTTTTCGACTTGTGATTTTGTGATATGAAATCCAGCATATCTATCCTGTTTGCTGTGTCATATAATATAATAATAACTTTATTTCTAGACCGCCCTCTCTCCCCAGAAAAAAAACCAATAAATTTAAAGATGACAGTCAGTAAAAACATTATTGCACAGAGTGAGCGTATACCTGGACCAATTTAATTGACCAAGTTTTGTGATACGAAATCCAGCATATCTATCTTGTTTGCTGTCAAATAATAATAATAATAATAATAATAATAATAATAATAATAATAATAATAATAATAATTGGGAAGTGTTCGAGTTGTGATTTTGTGATACGAAATCCAGCATATCTGTCTTGTTTGCTGTGTCATACAATAATAATAATAATATTAATAATAATAATAATAATAATAATAATACTTTATTTTTCTATCCCGCCACCATCTCCCCAAAGGGATTCGGGGCAGCTAACATGGGGCGATGCCCAAAACAAAACAGAATAAAGCAATTAAAACAGATATCAAAACAAAACAGTAATAACATAAATCAAATAAAATAAACAATTTAAAGATTTTAAGAATACAATAAAACACATAAAATCAGAACAAATGAGTAATAATACAACATCCGCCACTGGAGATAAAAGGGGTCGGGCATATAAAACACAATATCCAAAGCTTTAATAAATTGCATAAATAAGTATCAGAGAGTCAACTGGGATAATGTGGGATAAGTTAAGGTAGGAAGGGATTAAAGTGCTAAGAAGTAATACTATTACTAAGAAGTAATACTACTACTCCTACTACTAGTTTATCTTCTTTTTTTTTTTTTTTTTTGCAGTTTAACAGGTACAACAGTCCCTGATCTGATTGTCAGCACCCAGCATCAGATGTGGCTTCTGTTCCAGACAGACAGTGTGAGGAACTTACTGGGATTCAAAGCAAACTATGAAGGTAATGCACATTTGTGAAGCTAATTCCTCGCTTTCCTGGTGATGTCATGTCAGTGAAAAACCAAGGACTCTGAACTAACGTATTACAATGGAATTAGATGGCGGTGCTTATTATTTATTTGAATGTGTGCTGTACCTGGCTTTGTTCTTAGAGTCTCGAATAAGTTTGCTATATGGAGACAATGATGTTCAAATTTCCACCTTCGAATAATCTTTTCCTCATTGGTTCGCAATCTAGAATGTAATGATCTCTGTGTGGCCTTCTTGGGGAAAGTGGGGAAAGAGATACATGAAATAAACAAACCAACATTCACCAATACTTAAGGTACAGGGATGTTCCCAAAACATGATGAAGATAATACCAATACTTAAGCATATTCCTATATACCTGCGCATGTCAGTATTTATTTATTTATTTACTACATTTATATCCCGCTCTTCTCACCCCGAAGGGGACTCAGAGCAGCTTACAAATCAAATGAACATACAATATATTATTAGCATAGCACAATATAAGCGTTAATTACTATATTGTACTATATCATTATATGGTAATATTATTAGTAATATTATATTTAATATTATATTCAGTAGCCTGAATCTAATTGATAGTTCGAACTAAGCAGATCTACTGAATCAACTAGATTTATGTCAGTGTTGCCTCATCATTGGACATTGATTTCATGGTTCTACTTCAGTTGGAACTTGCCATACGTTCAGACCAATCAAGTTAATAGGCATCAAACTTAAACCTAAGCACAACTTACTATGGAACATAAGGGACAAAATCCCAATACTAATGGCAGTAGATGAATATAGCAGAAACATAGGAGAATCATGGAGTTGGAAGGGACATGCGGGCCTTCTAGTCCAACCCCAGTAAGACACTCTTGAGAGATGACCATCCAACCTCTGTTTAAAGAGATTCTAAGGAGGGTCTTCCATCTTCTGAGATGGCCCATTCCACAGTTGACCAGCTATTCCAATGGTTGGATGAAATCTCTTTTCTTTCAATGTAAATCCATTGCTTCATGTCCTAGTTCCTGAATCAACACAAAACAAGCTTGTTCCATTTTCTTCTGGATTGTCCTACAGATATTTAAAGATGGCAGTCACATCACCTCAGTCTTTTCTTTAAGCTAAAGATACCCCTCTCCTTGGGTCATTTATGATAGGATTCGGTTTTCAGAGTTTTTAGTCTTTGTCATCCTCCTCTGGACATGTTCCAGGTTCTCAATATCCCTCTGCAATTGTGGTGCCCACAACTGGATGCGGTATTCCAGGTGAAAGAAAAATTCCCAGTGGTTTCTTTCCCATTAATGGACAACAATCTGCCATCTTCAGCAATTATCCACCTCTATGCCCAGACACATCGACAGTAGCAGAATAGTTTTATTCCTGGGAAGCTTGTGTGATGTTCAATGTGTTGTCCAAGGCTTTCATGGCTGGGATCACAGGGTTGTTGTATGTTTTTTGAGCTGTAACATGGCCATACAACCCGAAAAAACATACAACAACCCCATGTGTGATGTGTTACTTGTTTCCTCCATGAGAGAGAGCCTTTCATAAGTTCTCAAGGAAGTCCCAAGTTCCCTTCCTGGAGGGAAATAGTCTCTCTAGGAATTTGCTAAGTTCTCCAGATGATTCTGTGGTATACTTCCCCCAGAAGTTATCATAGAGTCATACTGGAAAAGCTAGCCAATTTTTTTAAAAAAATTTATTGTGTTATAAGTGATATCTACAATTAAAGCGAGGAAAACATTGATACAGGGATAGTGAAGTAGAGATGAGAGGAATAATAGATATGGAAAGAAAGGATAGTAAGTATCCTTGGGGCCGGGCTGTGGCGCAGGCTGTTGAGCAGCTGCAATAAATCACTCTGACCATGAGGTCATGAGTTCAAGGCCAGCCCATGGCAGGGTGAGCACCCGTCAATTAAAAATAAAAAATAGCCCCTGCTCAGTTGCTGACCTAGCAACCCGGAAGGTAGTTGCATCTATCAAGTAGGAAATAAGGTACCACTTATAAAAGTGGGGAGGCAAGTTTAACTAATTTACGACCTGGAATGAGGAAGTGCCGTCAGAGTGGATGATGAAGCAGCTGCTCCCCCCTGTGACCAGAATCAAACATCCCCTCAGAAGAAGGTTAAATTGCCTCTGCGTCTGTCTGTCTTGGTCTCTGTTTCATGTGTTTATGGGCATTGAATGTTTGCCCTATGTGTGTATAATGTGATCTGCCCTGAGTGAGAAAGAAGGGCGGAATGGTGATGCTACAGTATAAATACTGTAAATAAATAAATAAGTAGTAACGGAAAAAAGAAAAGCAAAAAAACCAAAAAAAAAAACAGACCAAAAAAAAAAAAAAACATGACTTCCCATATTCTTCTTCTTCAGAGACTTTATTTGAAAGGGCGGTTACACCTTAAAAATAGACTTATCCGACATATAAAAAAAACTTCAAAATATTAAGACGGCTAGATCGGAAGGAAAACTAATATTGGCAATTTCCACGAATATGAGACCCCAAAGAAGACCATGGGAAAAGCTAGCCAATTTATAGAGGGGATACTTCTCTGTAGTTCTTCCAACACAACTCAGATAATCCAATAGCATTTGGGTTGGACCTGCAGTTTCAGTCAAGTGCAGCCTGGCCTGGAAAGTATCCTCCATGGATACCTCAAGGTAGCCACCTTCATTGTGATGCATTTGTTCTGAGTGACTAAAATTCTAGAAAGCAGGAGAGGGAGAGAAAGCGGCTTTGTGTTTTATTATGCTGAGATGTTCCTTTGCACAATGAAACATTAGTCAAGACGGAAGACAATGCAGTGGAGCAATTATGCACTAAAAAAAAAAACCTGACAAGGTTTCTCCCTTACTGACAGCTATGCTATAGAATGTGGCCTTTTGTGGGGAATATTTCTTAGAATGGCAAAGTTGCGGTTCAAAACAAAAGCACGTTTCCACCTTCATCCTTTGGTTAAGGGAACAGAGAGCTGCCCGCTGTCAACAATTCTGTCAGCTTTCAGCCAGCCCTGCTTGCTTGAGATCCTTTAATTGGGGGTGTCAAGGAATTGAGCCTAGGACCTTCTGCACAGAAGACTTGTACTTCAGTAGTTTGGGAATGTAAATGTATTTTCAAAGGCTTTCATGGTCGGATTCACTGGAGTGTTGTGTGGTTTCCGGGCTGTAGGCAGTGTTTGTTCTAGCAGGATTCTTTCCTACCATTTCTGTGGCTGGCATCTTCAGAGGATCTTCTCTTACGTTGAGCTTTCCTTCTGAGGCTGCTTCCTTGTCCTCACCATTGGGATCATCAGGTCTCTCAACTGCTCTCTTGGGCCACTCTACTCAGGATTGGGGCTTTTGACAGAATCTAGTCTCCTGACACCATCACGTTCAGCCGCTGCGACACACTCAGATCCTCTCACCCTAAGGTACACATCTGGGAGAAGGTTGAGTTTAGAAAACCTGAACAGGAATGTTCATAGGAGGACCTCTTAAAGGACTCCTCTTCTCCGAGAACTAGCCCGTTGCCTACAGTTGTTTTTTCCTTTCATGGAAAGTTGTCAGTGTCAGGTCAGCTCAGGGACCAGATCTAATATCCTTCCCTCCAGTGAGCAGCCATTGGTCATTATTTCCTGGAGGATGGACTGGTTGGATCTTCTTGCGGTCCAAGGCACTCTCAGGATTTTCCTCCAGCACCAGAGTTCAAAAGCGTCTATCTTCCTCCGCTTAGCCTTCCTTATGGTCCAGCTCTCGCAACCATAGGTTACTATGGGGAATACCATTGCTCTGACTATGCAGACCTTCGTTGCCAATGTGATGTCTCTGCTCTTCACTATTTTGTCAAGGTTGGTCCTTGCTCTCCTCCCAAGAAGGAAACGTCTTCTGATTTCCTGGCTGCAGTGATCTTCGCGCCTAGAAATATAAATTCTGTCACTGCCTCCACGTTTTCTCCCTCTATTTGCCAGTTGTCAATCGGTCTGGTTGCCATGATCTTGGTTTCCTTTACAACCCAGCTTTTGCACTTTCTTCTTTCACCTTGGTGATAAGGTTCCTCAGCTCCTCCGCGCTTTTGGCCATCAGAGTGGTATCATCTGCATACCTAAGGTTGTTAATGTTTCTTCCAGCAATTTTAACTTCGGCCTTGGATTCCTCAAGCCCCGCATGTCGCATGATGTGTTCTGAATACAAGTTGAATTGAGAGGGTGAAAGTATGCAGTCCTGCCGTACTCCTTTCCCAATCTGGAACCAGTCTGTTGTTCCGTGGTCTGTTCTTACTGTGGCTACTTGGTCTTTATACATATTTCTCAGGAGACAGACAAAGTGACTTGTTATCCAAAAGAACATGCCACAGCTTATTATGATCCACACAGTTGAAGGCTTTAGAATAGTCAATAAAGCAGAAGTAGAAGCAGAAGCCCTTTCTCCCTATTTAATCCCATCTTGGATTGTACACTTGGGCCTCAGGGTAACCTGTGGCGTGTCGTAGTGGTGGGATTTCTATGTTTAGCATGACAGTACTGTGAACAACCAGAGACAGTGGTAAAACAAATGAAAGCTTTTTAGTAAAAGGTAAAGGTTTCCCCTGATGTTAAGTCCAGTCATGTCTGCCTCTGGAGGTTGGTGCTTATCTTCATTGCTATGCCAAAGAGCCGGCGTTGTCCGTAGACACCTCCAAGGTCATGTGGCCACTGGCATGACTGCATGGAGTGCCGTTACCTTCCCGCCGGAGTGGTACCTATTGATCTACTCACATTGGCATGTTTTCGAACTGCTAGGTTGGCAGAAGCTGGGGCTAACAGCGGGTGCTCACTCCTCTCCCATGGTTTGAAGTGTGCGAAAGCTTTTTAAGACACATGGAATTCATATATGAATCCTTGTACTTTCAATAAGTCACAGCTCCCTAAGCTGACAGTCAGTTCTCCTATTCATCTGACTCTACTTTCTCTGTCAGATCCAATCAAAATCAAATCCTCTATGCCTTCTCACAGAGACAATCCTCTGTTCTATTACATTTCTTTCATTCTCATTCCCACTCCCCTTTCACAGCATTCCCTGAGCTGTGGTTGGCTTACATCAGCCAGGCTTGCCCTACTCATTCCTTCACACACCTATGTAGTCTTTGCAAAGAGGAGCAAAATATCTAGGAAAGTCTTCCTTGCATGTCCCCCTTCCCCGTTTTTCATTCCGGCTCAACGAGCAAAACGCCCAAAGCTTCCTCATAGCATCACCATAGTATCTTCCAGGACTTCTGCTCCCTTGAGAATTAGTTTCCTACTAATTGAACCAGTTGTAGGAAAGAGTATGGGAAATCATGTTGATCTATTCTGTGTTGAAAGCACTTTGAGCAGGAGCGTAAAACAAGCCATTTTTTTAAAAAAAGGGAAGGCAGCAATTAGAGAGCTGCCAGTTCGATGATGAAATTCTATGCAACGGATTCGCACATTTCAGAGGCAGTTTTATGGCCAACTTGTCTAAAGGAAATCACAGCTAATGGAACCCGTGTAAAAAGTAAGGTGGGAGGGGGAATTAAAATCCCTGGGAAAAAAATTGGGGGGAGATTTAGCTTCCCCAGTATGCTTAAAGAGCTATATATCCTCAAGATGCTCACTGTCTCGATGCATAATGGAATGCTAGACTGCCGGGGTGGAAAATGGAATTGCTAGTCGTATTTCTGATAATAAGATAGGACAGAGGAAAACAGATGCTGGGGAGAGAGGGGGAGGATGGAATTATGATGCCTCATTGGCCTCTGGAGAATAGAAAGGAGGTTTTGGATTTAAATCTCCCCCATTGCCAAATGAAAGAGTGGTACAACGTGGAAAGTTACATTTTTTTTTTCAACTAGAGCTTTCTGAATCCAAAAGCCAATGTGGGAGATTGAAGATTCTGATAGGTCATATTCTGTCTGGAGGGTTTGGAGAGCTGTTGGAAAAGGTAACAGTAACTTTTCCAATGACAAAAAGTAACTTTTTCAAGGATCAATAGTAAGTTACTGTTACCTTTTCCAACAGCTCTCCAAACCCTCCGAAGGTGCTGAGAAATGGGACCAGAATGTCCTCAACTACCAAATACAATTGTCAGTAGATGCGACCAACAATTGTATTTGGTGGTTGAGGACATCCTAGTCCCATTTCTCAGCACCTTTGAAGGGTTCGGAGAGCTGTTGGAAAAGGTAACAGTAACTTTTCCAATGATGAAAAGTAACTTTTCCAAGGATTATTAGTAACTTTTAAAGGATGAAACTCTCATCTACCGGCAATTGTATTTGATGGTTGAGGACATCCTGGTCCCATTTCTCAGCACCTTCAGAGGGTTCGGAGAGCTGTTGGAAAAGGTAATGGTAACTTTTCCAATGACGAAAAGTAACGTTTCCAAGGATCAATAGTAACTTTTAAAGGATGGAACTCGCATCTACCAACAATTGTATTTGGTGGTTGAGGACATCCTGGTCCATTTCTCAGCACCTTCGGAGGGTTTGGAGAGCTGTTGGAAAAAGTAACAGTAACTTTTCCAATGACAAAAGGTAACTTTTCCAAGGATCAATAGTAACTTTTAAAGGATGCAACTCGTATCTACCGACAATTGTATTTGATGGTTGAGGACATGCTAGTCGCATTTCTCAGCACCTTCGGAGGGTTCGGAGAGTTGTTGGAAAAGATAACAGTAATTTTTCCAATGACGAAACCACCAAATACAATTGTCGGTAGATGCGAGTTCTATTCTTTACAAGTTACTATTAATCCTTGGAAAAGTTACTTTTAGTCACTGGAAAAGTTAACTTTTCCAAGGATTAATAGAAACTTTTAAAGGATGGAACTCTCATCTACTGGCAATTGTATTTGGTGGTTGAGGACATCCTGGTCCCATTTCTCAGCACCTTTGGAGGATTCGGAGAGCTGTTGGAAAAGGTAACAGTAACTTTTCCAATGACGAAGCCACCAAATACAATTGTCAGTAGATGCGAGTTCCATCCTTTAAAAGTTTTCCAGTGATGAAAAGTAACTTTTACAAGGATTAATACTAACTTTTAAAGGATGGAACTCTCATCTCCGGGCAATTGTATTTGGTGGTTGAGGACATCCTGGTCCCATCACTCAACACCTTCTTGACTTGAGATGTGACTTCATTGGGGCTCTTTTGTGGTTGGGATCTGGACTAAACTGCCATAGTTCGGGAAAGGAGAGGTAACAGTTAAAGCCTGCTTGGATCCCAACCCAAATCACAGACAACCTGCTGGAAACTTGAATATTTATGTGGGAAGAAACCATCACCGAAGGGCAGAATTAGAGGCAGTGCCGCTGGGCCCATTGAACACAGGAGAACAAAGCCAAGATGGGTTTCATATATTTCTCCGAAGCCTTTTTCTGTCCCGGTGACAGCATGAATCAGCTCGGGTTACACAATTTCCCTTGCTTTGCAAGCAATATAGTCTGTTCACCCTGAGGCGGAATTGCAGCAATTTCTCCCCAAACCAGTGACTCCAGTTTCTTAGATTCAAAGCAAGCTTGATTTTGTGAACTTGATGTCTGATGCAGCTGACGTGAATTTAGAGTCGTGCCAACTTTATACTGAAATAATGTCATCTATCTCATGGAGCTTTGAAGTAACTACTTAGAGATAACTGATTAGAAATAACGTGAGTGCCTCTCACGTTTCTAAATATCGCTTTGTTTGTAGGAATCTTATGAAATAGATACGACAAATGCGATACAGACGAAGTTTTGCACAGCTCTAATAAATACACTGTATTGTGACCATAACTTAACCAACAACAACTTTCCTCCATTTGTGGCATCTCGACAACTATAGTAGTTACTTTTATAGTTACTGGGTGTGACTTTGAGTAATTGATGGAGAAGGACAATCACCTAGTTCCAGTGCTGGCCATGAAAATTATAATTAAAGCTGAGTGAACAAGAAAGCAGACAGGACAATAATATTCTTTGCACAATAATCTAAATCCCAGTAGTTGCTCAGGGTTTTTTTTATTTCTTTAAATAACTTAAATTAACTATAATAATTTATTGCAAGAAACAGGCAATCTGAAGGTTGGCAGTTCAGATCCGCAGGACGGGGTGAGCTCCCGCTGTTAGCTCTAGCTCCTGCCAACCTAACAGTTCAAAAATGTCACATGCAAATATGAGCAGATAAGTAGGTACCACCTCGGCGGGAAGATATTCTAGCAGCATTTTCTCCTGACGTTTTGTCAAAACATGTTTGGCACTTTTCATTCATGAGACCAAAGATATAGGAAACTCTTCTTTTGCAATTTCATACCTGCTTCTGCTTGCTTTTGTCATTGCCATTATTATTATTATTATTATTATTATTATTATTATTGACACAAAGACATAGTATGACACAGCAAACAAGATAGATATGCTGGATTTCATATTATTATTATTATTATTATTATTATTATTATTATTATTATTATTATGGTGTTGTGTGGATTCTGGGATGTATGACCGTGCTCTAGTAGCATTTTCTCCTGACGCTTTGCTTGCATCTGTGGCTGGCATTTTCAGAGGCTGCGTGACTGGCATCTTCAGATGATACTCTGAAGATGCAATGTATTTATTAGGGCTGTGCAAAACTTCGTTTGTACCCCAGTTGTCGTATCTATTTCATAAGATTTGTACATACAAAGCCGTCTTCCTCAGTTGCCATGAATAAGTAAACCATACACTTAGTATGTTTCAATCTCGGAATCTCTGCGACCAATGCAGAGATGGAAGTGGGCGGAAGTGAGCGAGGTGTCGGCTGGTGGAGTGACGCCACTCCGCGTGATCCCCGCTTTCTTAATCCATCCTGATCGGTCTTCTCGGCTGGACTTCATTAGAGTAGCTGAGTACCTTCCTTAATCCTCTAATTAAAGTCTTTAGTGGAGCTGGATTTTTATATCGAGATGTAATTGGATAAATAATAGACTGAAATAGGTGTTTCAGTAAGAAGGTGGGGAGGATGGAAGTTTTTCAAAACTTCCTCTCTGTCCCATCTGTTTACATTTTTCAAAATCTTAGGCCCCATCTATATTGCCATGTAATGCCATTCGAACTGTATTGTAGTGCTCAGTGTAGACTCAGGCCCAATCTACACTGCGATATAATCCAGTTTGAACTACATTGTAATGATCAACGTAGACTCAGGCCCCAATTACAGTGCTATATCATCCAGATTGAACTGCATTATGATGGTCAGTGTAGACTCATGTAATGCAGACTGAACTGGATTATATGAATCTTACACCACCATCTCATCTAGTTCAGTGAAGTCAATCTGCATTCTGAAACTGGATTATATGGCACTGTAGATGGGGTCTTAGAGCAAGAGTATTGCCTTCAAAAAATATACAGAGAAATATTCACCATTATTCATTTCCAAATGGTTAAACCGCTGAGCTGCTGAACTTGCTGATCGAAAGATCGGTAGTTCTAATTAGGGAAGAGGGGTGAGCTCCCGCTGTTAGCCCCAGTTTCTGCCAACCTAGAAGTTCAGATGTGAGTAGATCAATAGGTACTGCTCCAATGGGAAGGTAACAGTACTCAATGTAATTATGCCAGCCACAAGAACTTGGAGGTGTCTATGGACAACGCTGGCTCTTCAGCTTAGAAATGGAGATGAGCACCAACCCGCAGAGTCGGACATGACTAGACTTAATGTCAGGGGAAAACCTTTACCTATCCTATATCCAAAATCCTTGGAACCGTTAAGTTTGTATAGGCTGTTTTTGTGCAGAAGCTTTTACTGCACAGGAAAGCACGGCTTCCTGGACAGAAAATTCTGTAGCTATGGACCTATTCTGCACAAAATTCAGAAAGCAGAATTTTTCACATAGAAAACGAGGCAAGGTCATGTGGTTTTGCACAATAATAATAATAACAACAACAACAACAACAACAACAACTTTATTTTTATATCCTACCCCCATCTCCCCAAGGGGACTTGGGGCGGCTCACATGGGGCCAAGCCCAACAACATACAACAAAATACACAATAATAAAATACAACAATATAAAATACATAACCATCACAGCAGATTAATATATCAACTCCACAAGCATAGGCTCAACATAGTAAAAAAGCATGGCCATTGAAAGAGGCAATATCATGGCGCTTCAGTCCATAGTCTTGGAGGACAGGAAAAATTATAATGTGCAATGTGCAAATTTCACAAATAATATCTCCCAGATTGCAAAGACCAGATTTGTTCTTATACTGGTTTCTTGTTGCTAAAGAAATTGAAAGTTCCACTATTTTGGGGGGAAATGTTTTCAAATGTTGTTTCTAGCCCTAGACTTAGAATTGCCCTGGTTTGCATCCTTCTCCTGAGAATACTGTGTGCTGTTGTGAAGAGAGACAAGAAAACTCTCTTCTCTTCCTTTGCCCCTTGTTTAAAGATCACTGAAACCGAGGGGAAAGCGATGCTTTCAATTTTCTGCCACGGCTGTTTTTTTGGCGGTTCATCTGGGTCTTGTTTACCTTTAAGGAACAAGAATATAAGTGAGTGGGAACAGCTTAAGGTTGCTTCTCCGGAGGGATGAGCTGCATTAGCTTTGTAGCAGAACTATAACCTCGTCTCCTCTGCCTTCTTTCTGCCAGAATTTCAGTATTTTGTGTCTCTTTTCATAATTAAAGCGTTCCTTATAGCAAAATGCAGGCAGGGCACCAAGCAAAACCTGGGAAAATCCAATACCGGTGCTATTCTCTCCTGCCCAAGGTTTTAGGGTGTATATCTATATATATAAAAGGTAATGAAATTTCGGCCTAGGACAAAACAACAAAACTACACATCCCAGAAACACTAAACTTGGCAGCACAACCCCTCATCCATGCCTCTACGTTCATACAACAAAAAGAAAAGAAAAATAAAGTCCTAATTAGAGGGAGAAAAATAATTGTTTTTATCCAATTGCTGCCAGTTAGAAAGCTAAGCTCTGCCCACTTGGTCTCCTAGCAACCCACTCAGCCCAGGGGACAGGCAGAGTTAGGCCTCACTTAGGCCTCTTCCCCATTGCCTATAAAATACAGATTATCATATTTGAACTGGATTACAGTACATGGCAGTGTAGACTCAAGGCCCTTCCACACAGCTATATAACCCATTTATAATCTTATATTATCTGCTTTGAACTGGATTATCTTGAGTCCACACTGCCATATAATCCACTTCAGTGTGCATTTATACAGTTGTGTAGAAGGGGCCTCATATAATCCAGTTCTAAGCAGATAATATAAGATTATAAATATAATATGTAATAATTACTGTGATATAATAATACAGAACAATATAATATCTAAAATCAGGACAGTAAATATAGAACAACACTCTGAAAGCATAAGCCACAGCAATGCGTGGCCGGGCAAAACAAGTATATTATAGAATTAATTCAGGGCCTTTTTACACTGCCATATAAAATCCAGATTATCTGCCTTGAACTGGATTATATGGCAGTGTAGACTCATATACTCCAGTTCAAAGCATATAATGTGGAGTATCTGTTTGGATAATCTGGATTATATGGCAGTGTAGAAGGGCCATGATGACACAGTGGATTAAACTGCTAAACTGAAGACTTGCTGATTGGAAGGTCGGCGGTTCAAATCTGTAGACAGGGTAAGCTCCCATTGTTAGCCCCAGCTTCTGCCAACCTAGCAGTTCGAAAATATGCAAATGTGAGTAGATCAATAGGTACTATCGGAGAATATGTCTTCTCTAGAACTTTTCTAAGAGCCCCCAGTGACGCAGCAGATTACAATGCTGAGCTGCTGAACTTGCTGACCAAAAGGTCTGTGGTTTTAATCCAGGGAGTGGGGTGAGCTCCCGCTGTTAGCCCCAGCTTCTGCCAACCTAGCAGTTCGAAAATATGCAAATGTGAGTAGATCACTTACAGGTACTTTATTTCCCATACCACCATACTTCGCCACAGCAACGCGTGGCCGGGCACAACTAGTACAGTATAAAATTACAGTATATAAATTTTAAAAATACGGTTGCTCAGATCTGTTCGTCCAAAAACCTCGTGCTTTATCCATAGGTCAGTCCATATCATCTTTATCATTTATTGGTTAAAAGATTGGTTTGACTGAGGTTAAGGTGAAGAACAAAACCTTGGAGAAAATCCTGAACCACAACAAATGTAGAACCTTTAAAATTTGCATGGTTGCTCTTTTAAAAAGAGTCTTTGCTGGAAGATTTTGTAGTCCAAAAGAGCAATGTCTCCAAATCCTATTGGGAATGCTAATATTCAGGCCACATAATACAATATGTTGACTATGATGCAACAAATACGGTGGGGAAAGTCACTTTGGATGCCCACCACACTGGATTCATGTAAGCAGAATGAGCACGTTTGAGGCCAAAAGGCTGACCTTGCTTCATGCTGCAGATATGAAAATGACCCTCCTGCTGTATCAGATGCTTTCCTCATCCGGTTTTTGAAAGAACTAGGTCAGAACAAGTAGTTTTCTCAGAGTGCTACACATGTATATATATATTTTTCCCAGTTGGCTCTCTGCCGACGCAGCTTTATGAGTTCATCAACCTTTGTAATGGATGTTTGCAGAATATTCAGGGGATGTTTATTTTTTAATGTACTTTTCTCTCCCCGCACTTCCCTCTTGCTTTCTGTTGCGCCTCCTCCTGACTGACTGCTATTGACCTCACTTAACGACTTCAAAGCTTAATGGAGTGAAGAGTCAAAAAAGAAAAAAAAGAAAGGGGAGGGGGACAACATTTCAAGTTTTTAGTTGACATTTTGCTCACACCATCTGGAGTTTGAGTTTGCACCGCATTCTCTCACCTCTTCTTCTCTTTGCAGAGCTTAACTTTAACTATTATTATTATTTTATTATGACACCGCAAACAAGATAGATATGCTGGATTTCATATCACAAAATCACAAGTTGAACACTTCCCAAGTGTATAGGACTGTGTGATATATTTTCGGATGATGCGCGCAGATCCCAGCAGGGTGGCCTTTTGCAGCTGGCAGATCGTAATTTTGTCAATGTCTATTGTTTCCAAATGCCGGCTGAGATCTTTTGGCACAGCACCCAATGTGTATATTTATTATTATTATTATTATTATTATTATTATTATTATTATTGACACAATGACGTTGTATGACACAGCAAACAAGATAGATATGCTGGATTTCGTATCACAAAATCACAAGTCGAACACTTCCCAAGTGTCTAGGACTGTGTGATGTATTTTCAGATGATGCGCACAGATCCCAGCAGGGTGGCCTTTTGCAGCTGGCAGATCGTAATTTTGTCAATGTCTATTGTTTCCAAATGCCGGCTGAGATCTTTTGGCACGGCACCCAATGTGCCGATCACCACCAGGACCACCTGCACTGGTTTCAGCCAGATTCTTTGAAGTTCAGTCTTGAGGTCCTGATAGCGGCTGAGTTTTTCCTGTTGTTTTTCGTCAATGCAACTGTCACCTGGGATGGCGACATCAATGATCCAAACCTTTTTCTTTTCCACAACTGTGATGTCTGGTGTGTTGTGTTCCAGAACTTTGTTAGTCTGGATTCGGAAGTCCCACAGTATCTTTGTGTGCTCATTTTCCAAGACCTTTGCAGGTTTGTGATCCCACCAGTTCTTTTTATTATTATTATTATTATTATTATTATTATTATTATTATTATTATTATATTCCAGTGTGAATCCAAAAGCTCAGGGGTGTGTGTCCAGGTTTTAGGAATATCATAACCCTTTCCCGGTAGGGATTCATATTTCCCACATTTAGGAATCATGATTTCAGACTTCAGCATGAGTTTTAAAGGAGTTTGTCATATCCCTGCACTGTAAATTCTCCCTATGGCCTCAAGCCATAGAAAGAATAATAATAATAATAATAATAATAATAATAATAATAATAATAATAATAATAACAACTCCAAAAGGCCACCCTACTGGGATCTGCGAGCATCATCCGAAAATACTTCACCCAGTCCTAGACACTTGGGAAGTGTTCGACTTGTGATTTTGTGATATGAAGTCCAACATTTCTATCTTGTTTGCTGTGTCATGCAATAAAATAATAATAATAATAATAATAATAATAATAATAATAATAATAATAATACTCCTGACCTCACAATCGTGTTAAAAAACAAAGTATGGATTGTCGATGTTGCAATCCCAAGAGACAGCAGGATTGAAGAAAAACAACTGGAAAAGCTGACACGATATGAGGATTTAAAGATCGAATTACAAAGGCTCTGGCACAAGCCAGTCAAGGTGGTCCCAGTGGTGATGGGCACACTGGGTGTAGTGCCTAAAGGCCTTGGCCTGCACTTAAACACAATTGGCGCTGACAAAATCCCCATCTGCCAGCTGCAGAAGGCCACCTTACTGGGATCTGCTCGCATTATTCGCCGATACATCACATAGTCATAGACACTTGGGAAGTACAACAGCCAACAGAGTGCCTTGTTGTGTTTCAAATAATAATAATAATAATAATAATAATAATAATAATAATAATAATAATACCAAATTACAATCTGCCAACTGCAAAAGGCCACCCTACTGGGATCTGCACGCATCATCCGAAAATACATCACACAGTCCTAGACACTTGGGAAGTGTTCGACTTGTGATTTTGTGATATGAAATCCAGCATATCTATCTTGTTTGCTGTGTCATAATAAAATAATAATAATAATAATAATAATAATAATAATAATAATAATAATAATAATAGATACCACTTTACCTTCCATGGCTCAATGCTATGGAATCCTCAGAGTTGTAGTTTGACAAGTTCTTTTGCCTTCTCTGCCAAAGAGTGCGGGTGTCTCAACAAACTACAACTTCCAAGATGCCATAACATTGAACCATGGCACTTCAAATGAAAAACACTTCCATTTTCAGCCTAAATACTACTCATATGTTGCCCAAGGAAACCCAAGATGCAGCAAGAAGATCATCAAGGTTAAAATCTGTACTTAAGATAAAAGTAAAGGTTTTCTCCTGACATTAAGTCTGGTTGTGTCCAGCTCTGGGGTTGGTGCTCATCTCCATTTTGAAGCCAGCGTTATTTGTAGAAACCTCCAAAGACATGTGGTTGGCATGACTCCATGGAGCGCTGTTATCTTCCCACCGGAGCAGTACCTATTGATCTACTCACATTTGCATGTTTTCGAACTACTAGGTTGGCAGAAGATGGAGCTAACAGCGGGAGCTCACCCCTCTCCCCGATTTCAAACCGCCCACCTTTTGGTCAACAAGTTCAGCAGCTCAGCGATTTAACTCACTGCACCATTGGGGACTCCAAAATCCACACTTACCATATGTAAAATGATCATTTGCTATTTTTGCATGGAAAATAATACATAACTGTACAGAAAATAGCACTCCTTAATACAGAAAATAATATTTACATGCAGATTTCGTACTTTCGTCACAGGAAATGCTGTTTCCTGTACCAAAAACGCTGTTTTCTCTGCCTGAATTTTTTTCAGAATAACATCTTCCATACAGAAAACAATATGGGAATTCTTTGTTGAATAAGACCTTGCACAGAACCTCATTGGTCCAAGGTTCTTCTTGTTAGTGTTTCTCAGCACTTAAGAAGCCCATTTTCACCAATTTTCAACTATATTTGAATATTCTTTCTGTTCCTAGGTACAAATTGTTCTATTGTCGCTACTCCTCTTATAATCAAGTTTTGGGGTTTTCTGGCAGAAACTAAACTCTTCTGTCAACTTTCCGGTGATCGTTTAATAGCAAGAGAAGTTAATTGCTCTGCTCCATCAGAAGCAGGGAGATGGATTTATGCAAATCCTGGATTAGATAATCCCATCAATAAAGAAGTTTTGGATTTGACATCAGAAATTGAAAAGATATGGCGATGTTGGAAAGAAACTTTCCGTTCCCTTTTTTCTGGTTTTTTTTTTTTTTTTTTTTTTTTTGCGGCGAGCAAACTGCAAAAACAAGGTGGTTGATCGCAGATGAAGGAGATTTTTGCAAAAGGGAGAAAAAAAAGCCCCAAAGTAAGTGGAACATGAGAGGGATCTGACATAGATTAATCGCAGCAACACACTGAAAAAGGCATAAAAGAGGGAGAACACTCTCAGTGTTAATAGCAACGGGGAGAAAAAAGGAATCCTTTCAAAATAAAAATGGAGCGTAAGCAGATAACAAGGGGAAATTACACCGGCAATATCCGTGGATCCTGAATACGATTTGTCTTTTTCTAAGCAGTGTCTCTCTGCAGGGGGAAAAATAGGATGGAAATAGAAGTACAAGTGTCGGGTCGTGGTTTGAGAAAAGCAAGAGGAAATGGATATCCCACCAGGTTGGGGTTCTGAAGTGTTCCTACCGTGGGCACAAATAAAGCACACAAAGGCATGCTTTCCTCCTTGTTCCTGCCATAAAACTCTTGCTTTGCATATTGTTCCATCTTTGGATCTGATGCCAAATGAGATATTAAACTGTGAATGTGAAGTGAAATAACAACTCTGGATATCCTCCCCACTCCCAATGGCTACCTAGTAGGCATGTCCGATCGACGAAAAAAATGTTTCAGTTCTCGTTTCTAAAGTAGGGAGCACTGGCACTTCGATATAGAAAGTATTTCCGATTTTTTCACCCAAAAATTTCGGATATTTCTGAAAATTCGTAATGATTCTAAATGTTTCTAAAATGGCGGATGCGCATGCGCAGTCGCTACACACCAGGCTCGTATGGCAATCTTCCATGTGAACGCAGAGGATGTTAGCCCCACCTTTGCGTCCATCGTGGAAGCTTCTGATTGGCCGGGGAGCGGCAGCCATGTTAGGCTGCGCTAAGCTCCCATTCAAGGTAGGTTTCAGAAACAAAAAAAAATTTAAAAATATTTTTTTAAATATGTTTTAAAAAATTGGGGGGGGGGGAATTAACGAACCATTAAGAGACAATTAGAGAATGGGCCAACAATGCTGGTTGCGCAGTGAGACAATGTCTCGGAATGCGTATCAAAAAGCAATAACAATCTGAAATAATTCCGATATACGATTCAAAACTATTTTTTGGAGATGTCTACTACCTAGCTCACCAAGGGCAGTTGTTGTTGTTTATGTTTTTTGGGTTTTTTTCTTGTTTTGCTTTTTGGGATTTTTTTGTGTCATGAGCGACTTGAGAAACTGCAAGTCGCTTCTGGTGTGAGAGAATTGGCTGTCTGCAAGGACGTTGCCCAGGGGACGCCCAGATGTTTTGATGTTTTATCGTCCTTGTGGGAGGCTTCTCTCATGTCCCTGCATGGAGCTGGAGCTGACAGAGGGAGCTCATCCGTGCTCTCCCCGGATGAGATTCGAACCTGGCAGCTTTCAGATCAGCAACCCAACCTTCAAGTCACAAGGCTTTAATCCCCTATGCCACTGGAGGCTCACTTTCTGTGAAGTGAAATAACAGCTCTGGATCTCCTTCCCGCTCCCAATGGCTACCTAGTTCATCAACTGCAGTTGCTGTTGTTGTTTTTGTTTTGTTATTTTGGGGGGGGGGGGGGGGTTGTGTCAGGAGCGACTTGAGAAACTGCAAGTCGCTTCTGGTGTGAGAGAATTGGCCATCTGCGAGGATGCTGCCCAAGGGACGCCCAGATGTTTTTCCCAGTGGCGCAGTGTGTTAAAGCACTGAGCTGCTGAACTTGCGGAGCAAAAGGTCCCAGGTTCAAATCCCAGGAGCGGAATGAGCGCCCAGTGATAGCCCCAGCTCCTACCAACCTAGCAGTTTGAAAACATGCAAATGTGAGTAGATCAATAGGTACCGCTCCAGCGGGAAGGTAACGGCGCTCCATGCAGTCATGCCAGCCACATGACCTGGAGGTGTCTACGGACAACGCCGGCTCTTTGGCTTAGAAATGGAGATGAGCACCAACCCCCAGAGTCGGACACGACTGGACTTAACTTCAGGGGAAACCTTTACCTTTACCTTTTACTATCCTTGTGGGAGGCTTCTCTCATGTCCGTGCATGGAGCTGGAGCTGATAGAGGGAGCTCATCCACGCTCTCCAAGGATTGGATTTGAACTGGCAACTTTCAGATCAGCAACCCAACCTTCAAGTCATCAGTCCTGCTGGCACAAGGGTTAAACCCAGTGCACCAACAGGGCCTCAATCAAGGGCAGTTATGGATAGTGGTCAGTGCAACACTGGCCAAATGACCTTGGAGGTGTTGATGGACATGCTAATGTGAGTAGATCAATAGGTACTGCTCTGGTAGGAAGGCAACGGCGCTCCATGCAGTCATGCCAATGGCCACATGACCTTGGAGGTGTCGATGGACATGCTAATGTGAGTAGATCAATAGGTACTGCTCTGGCAGGAAGGTAAGGACACTCCATGCAGTCATGCCCATGGCCACATGACCTTGGAGGTGTCTACGGACAACGCCGGCTCTTCAGCTTAGAAATGGAGATGAGCACCAACTTCCAGAGTCAGACATGACTGGACTTAATGTCAAGTGGAAACCTTTACCTACACAAAGTGTATGTGTTGTATAAGGGACTTTGTAAATCTCTATTTCAATTTCAGACCATTTTTTTCCTATGGAATTTTGGCATAAAAATACATTTAGGTTTGCAGTTGTACAGTGCAGTCCAAGGGCTCCAAAAATAACCTTTTGCTCCATTTTTCTTAAACTTCTCTAACGGTAAAATCTTTTTTCCGAGGTGGAATGTGAGGTTGTGTCTCATAGTTCTCGAACAGAAGTAATGTTTGTTAGAATCACGATCTTCCCCGAGGGCGTCCATGTCATAAAAATAATCCATGAACTCATTGGAAAGGACTTTACATTGCCATGTAGCCCTATTTCCAGGAACTGTTCTGGGTTTTGTTCTGAAAGATTGCGGTTTTGTAGCTTTCATCCAAAACGAAATATATTGGATTTGTAAGTCAGTGAGTTAATTACAAATTATGACAGGGTCAGTTTGCAGGTTACTACTCACAACGGGAACTTTCAGAAGAACTGGGTAGAAAACAAGTAGCTTGACAAATAGATACGAAGGAAGCTATTTATTGCCAATTCACAGAACTATATTTTAAAATAAGAAGTTGCCATGAGTTAACTCACCCAGTCTTTTTTATTGTTCCCAAATATTATTGCAACACTTCTGACTCAGGTGGCAAAGATAACCTGCTGTTAGCATGTTGAAAATACCTAATTCCCAAACCTTCATCATGAACTTTATGTAAATACTAGCTGTGCCCGGCCACGCGTTGCTGTGGCAAAGTGGTGGTGGTATTGGTTAAAAATTGTTGTGTAATTTTTATTTGATGTTATTTGCAATTTTTTTATTAATTTTATTGTAAGTTATATTTTTATTTATTTTATTATTTTCTTGTATTATTTTTAGTTATTTTCTGTTATTATAGTATTTTTCTTGTATCAATTTTTTAGTGTTTTTTATTATTTTTTATTGGGTTGCTAGGAGACCAAGTTGGAGGAGCTTAGCCTTCTAACTGGCAGCAATTGGATAAAAGCAATTATTCCTCTCTCTCTCTAATTAGGACTTTATTTTTCTTTTCTTTTTGTTGTATCAACCTAGAGGCGTGGATGATGGGTTGTGTTGTCAAATTTCGAGGTTGGGGGGCCTGTGGTTTTGTTGTTTTGTGGGTCGCCGTGATGCCATCACTCTTTTATATATATAGATTACATAACATGTTTATGTTTGATGGTTTATAGTTTTAATGGTTTAATTTATAGTCCTATGTTTTTGTTTTAGATATGTGATAATACTGTTTTTAATCGTATGTGAGGCATTGAATTTTTGCCATTTATTTGATGTGAACCACTTTGAGTCCCCCCAGGGGTGAGAAAAGTGGTATATAAATGAAATAAATAAATAAATAAATAAATAAATAACTCTCTTTTCTCCTACATTAACATGAGGAAATGATGGTGAATATGGGAAGGAATGGGTTGTGTAGTGAAACCACAACACTTTCGGAAGCTACACGACAATTCTTTTGATTCAACACCATTCTCTGACTCTTGGTGCATTAAAGGTGGTTTTTGATGTGGCTTAAAATGGACCAATTAGAACGTCAGCTAAAATGGGATGAGCTCTAAAAATAACTCTAAATGTATTTTTTAAATAATTAATCAGTGGAAGATTCCACTTATAGCACTCGGAACAGAATAATTGTTCTGGTCCTTCACCATTAAAGTATTACATGCATGAGCGGGGAAACGTTTTCATTGGTTGATCACAAGTTACTGCTTTCTTGTGTATGTTTTTAATTACCTCCTATTCATTTATTAGACGCATTCAAATCCCACTATAACACTCTAGCAGAGAAGTCAATGTATCTCATCCATTCTTCACCCATTCTACAAATCCCAGGGTTCGATATCATGGAGACATTGTACTTAAAGTGCTTTATCTGTGTATTGTGGACACGCTCTAGGGCTGTATCCATTCTTCAGAATTAATGGAGTCTGACAACACATTAAATGCCATGCTGTGAAATTCCAGGATGTCTAGTTTTTTCAGTTATTTATTGTATATACTCGAGTATAAGCCTAGTTTTTCAGCCCTTTTTTAAGACTGAAAAAGCCGCCCTTGGCTTATACTCGGGTGAAAGTCTTGGTTGGCTTATATTTGGGTCAGCTTATACTCGAGAATGTATGGTACATTTATTATTTTTCTCTATTATGCTTGAAATGTATATTTTTAATTCATAATGTATTTTAATAGTTTTAACTGTTTTATGTGCTGTTTTATATTGGTTTGTATGGGCATCTAATTGTTGCCACTGTTGTAAGCCGCCCTGAGTCCCTTCGGGTGAGAAGGGCGGAATATAAATGTGAGAAATAAATAAATAAATATTATACATATTTATATTATATATGTACATACATATACATACAGCCCAGAAAACACACAACAACCCAGTGTAGATCTAGCCTGGGAAAGTTACTGTATATACTCAAGTATAAGCCTAGTTTTTCAGCCCTTTTTTTTAAGACTGAAAAAGCCCCCCTCGGCTTATACTTGGGTGAGGGTCCTGGTTGGCTTATATTTGGGTCAGCTTATACTCGAGAATATATGGTACATTTATTATTTTTCTCCATTATAATTGGTATTACAGTAGAGTCTCTCTTATCCAACATTCACTTATCCAACATTCTGGATTATCCAACGCATTTTTGTAGTCAATGCTTTCAATACATCGTGATATTTTGGTGCTAAATTCATAAATACAGTAATTACTACGTAGCATTACTGCCTATTGAACTACTTTTTCTGTCAAATTTGTTGTATAACTTGATGTTTTGGTGCTTAATTTGTAAAATCATAACCTAATTTGATGTTTAATAGGCTTTTACTTAATGCCTCCTTATTATCCAACATATTCGCTTATCCAACATTCTGCTGGCCCGTTTATGTTGGATAAGTGAGACTCTACTGTATTACATTTATTTTACTCTATTTTTATTATTACAGTATTAATACATGTATTATTTCACTCTGATCTTATTATTATTATTATATTTTTATTTACACTATTTATTATTACATGTATTATTTTCCTGTATTTATTATTATTATTATTATTATTATTATTATTATTATTATTATTATTATTATTATTATGGAGCCCCCAGATGGCGTAGTGGACTAAGTGACTTGAAGGTTGGGTTGCTGACCTGAAAGCTGCCAGGTTCGAATCCCACCTGGGGAGAGTGTGGATGAGCTCCCTCTATCAGCTCCAGCTCCATGCGGGGACACGAGAGAAGCCTCCCACAAGGATGGAAAAACATCAAAATATCCGGGCGTCCCCTGGGCAACGTCCTTGCAGACGGCCAATTCTCTCACTCCAGAAGCAACTCCGGTTGCTCCTGACACGAAAAAAAAAATTATTATTATTATTATTACATGTCTTATTTTACTCTATACAAGCTTGGAATCATAACAAACCAGGCGTCCCTAATTGTATCACATGTGGCAGTGTTTTTTTCCTGGGAAAAAAAATCCTAGAATCTCAAGAAGCATCTATAAATGGGTGGTGGGCACATGCATATATATATCGCTTTCCCCCTACTTCTCTTCTTGTCTGTTTTTGTTTCTTTCAGAGATCGACCAAGGCGGCTGCGGAGACCCGGGAGTGCCAGCCTACGGCCGGAGAGAAGGCTCCACTTTTCGCCACGGGGACTCGCTGACGTTTGAATGCCAGCCCGCATTTGAACTGAAAGGACAGAAAACAATCACTTGCCAAAAGAGTAGCCAGTGGTCCTCTCTGAAACCAGTCTGTGTTTGTAAGTCCGAGAGAAGGGGCATCCCTTGAGTCATTTGAGATGTGGGTATACATTTCGACAGTGTAGGTCAGGGGTCCCCAAACTAAGGCCCAGGGGCCGGATGCGGCCCTCCATGGTCATTTACCTGGCCCCCGCCCTCAGTTTTAGACTTAGGCTCCCCCAAAGTCTGAAATGACCTGAAGGCACACAACAACAACAGTCCTACTTAACTAGACTATCTCTTTGGCCAGAAGCAGGCTCACACTTCCCATTGAAATCCTGATAGGTTTACAGTATGTTTGTTAAAATTGTTTTTATTTTCAAATATTATATTGTTTTTTTCATTTACTAATATTGTGCTATGGTAATAATATAATATATTGTGTATACATATAATATTGATAATAATATTATAATGTAATACAATATAAAATTATTTATTTATTTATTTATTTGTTACGCCGCCCTTCTCACCCAATAGGAAACTAAGGACAGCTAATAATAAAATTATAATATAATAATCTATATATATAAAAGAGTGATGGCATCAGGGCAGCGGACAAAACAACAAAACAACAAAACAACAAAACTACAGGCCCCCCAACCTCTAAATTCGACAACACAACCCATCATCCACGGCTCTAGGTTGATACAACAAAAAGAAAAGAAAAATAAAGTCCTAATTACAGGGAGAGGGATAATAGTTTTTATCCAATTGCTGCCAGTTACAAGGCTAAGTTCCGCCCACTTGGTCTCCTAGCAACCTACTCAGCCCAGGGGACAGGCACAGTTAGGCCTCACTTAGGCCTCTTCCACAGATTATCAGATTTGAACTGGATTATATGGCAGTGGACTCAAGGCCCTTCCACACACCTATATAACCCATTTAGAATCTTATATTATCTGCTTTGAACTGGATTATCTTGACTCCACACTGCCATATAATTATTATTTGAAAAAGAAATACGAACAAATCCCTATGCACACTGCACATGTCTTATTTGTAGTGCAAAACAACAACAACAATGAAAGAACAATAAAATATTTTAAAATGAAAACAATTTTAACCAACATAAACCTATCAGGCCAATGAGATAGTCAAGTTAATTAGGATTGTTGTTGTTGTCGTTGTTCTTGTGTGCCTTCAAGTCAAGTGGGCGAGCCTAAGTCTAAAATTATTTAATTATTCATTTACTACATTTATTTACTACATTTATATCCCACCCTTCTCACCCCGAAGGGAACTCAGAGCAGCTGTATGTACATACAATATATTATTAGCATAGCACAATATTAGCATTATATATTACTATATTGAACTATACCAGTATACTGTAATATTATATGTAATATATAACATGTAATTAATATTATTATATGGTATTATTATTAGTATTACATTGTATAACATAATATCAATATCATATGTATATATAATATATTATATTATTAAAACTGATATAAAAATATTATATTATAAAACTGAGGGCGGGGGCCAGGTAAATGATCTTGGAGGGCCGCATCCGGCCCCCAGGCCTTAGTTTGGGGATCCCTGGTATAGACCTTCTAGCAGCATCAGAAACTTGCATTTTCTGCAAGACCAGCTGAGATCTTTGCACTCGTGTTGAGCCTCTTGCTGGCTTAGAGAATACACTTGGCATGTAGTTATGGAAAGGTCAGCAAGGATTATGCTTTAGGCCTGTCCCTTTATGCTCTACTAGCTGTGCCCGGCCACGCGTTGCTGTGGCAAAGTGGTGGTGGTATTGGTTAAAAATTGTTGTGTCATTTTTATTTGACGTTATTTGCATTTTTTATTAATTTTATTGTAAGTTATATTTTATTTATTATATTTTATTATTTTCTTGTATTATTTTAGTTATTTTCTGTTATTATAGTATTTTATTGTATTAATTTTTAGTGTTTTTATTATTTTTATTGGGTTGCTAGGAGACCAAGTTGGAGGAGCTTAGCCTTCTAACTGGCAGCAATTGGATAAAAGCAATTATTCCTCTCTCTCTCTAATTAGGACTTTATTTTTCTTTTCTTTTTGTTGTATCAACCTAGAGGCGTGGATGATGGGTTGTGTTGTCAAATTTCGAGGTTGGGGGGCCTGTAGTTTTGTTGTTTTGTGGGTCGCCATGCTGCCATCACTCTTTTATATAGATAGATAGATTGGAGTGGGAGGCAGATAGAGGAAGCTATGAATGTGGGCCTTCAAATTGTGGGTCTTGAAATGCTCCAGCAGAGTCAGTGGTGACTCTCATCACATGAGAAATTTTAGCTCCCAGTTGAGCGACAGAGACCCACATCACCCACCTCATGATGTAGCCTCACTTCTGGTAGGGTGCCATTGCTCAACTAGGGTGTCCTAGGATGTTGCGCCACCAACACGGGAGCCTTCTCGTGCCCCCTCGTGTCACGGGAACAAGCTGTGGGGCAACGGTTCCCCATATGTGATGGGGAAGCATTGCTGCTTGCCAGGATGAGCATGGAGCACCGGGATTGTCCCACTCATCAATGTCAATAGGTCCTTCAAGTTAATTGGGGTAAGAGGCAGGTTATTCTAATCTGGAAAAAAAACACATGTTTCCTGGATAGAAGTATGTGGCACTTGAAGCATGTTTTCTCCCCAGCAAACATGATTTTAATGCATTTTTCCGGTACAGAAGAATTCCTTGAATTATTTTTTTAAATATTCAAGTACCATGAAAAACAACTGCACCAAAGTCTCACTGCTTTTCCACCAGGAAATAAATATCGTATATACCCGAAGATAAGCCGAGTTTTTCAGCCCTTTTTTTGAGCTGAAAAAGCCTCCCTCGTCTTATAATGGGGTCAAGCTCAAGGCCGGGCAACAGAACCTGGAGGCAATTGCTTGCAATATATGATCTATTTCTCTCTTACCGTCCCTTATCAGTGTGTTTTCCAAAGCCTCCCTCGCTCTTAACCAAGGGATTGTTTTGAAAAGGGAAAGATGCCCTTGTAAGTCAGGAAGAAGAAAAATATATATCCATTAATCTTATAAAAGCATTTTCCCCTGAAATATTTGTTGAACTCTCCTACAGATATATAGGCATTAACCTCCTGCATGCATTTGCAATCCCTATGTACTTATATATTTGTATCTATCAATCTATATACATTAATTTTATATATGAATTTCCCCCCCATATGTTTGCAGGTTTTTGCAAATCCTATATACATATAGATCCATGTACCTATATAACTGTATCCATATATACACACTAGCTTTGCCCGGCCACGTGTTGCTGTGGCTTATGAGAATCATTTGTGGAGTAGCAGTGAATAGCCTTGCAGCCTCAAAGCCTGGCCGTTTTCCGGAGTAGCTGGAGCTTTTTGTTGTATGAACGTAGAGGCATGGGTGAGGGGTTGTGCTGCCAAGTTTAGTATTTCTGGGATGTGTAGTTTTGTTGTTTTGTTCAAGGCCGAAATTCCATTACTCTTTTATATATATAGATTATTTAGCCTACTGATGCCTCGATTAATGTAATTAGCTGCCTCATTTCCCACCTTCAGCTTATACTCCGGTCAATAAATTATCCCGGGTTTTTTGGTAAAATTAGGTGCCTCAGCTTATATTTGGATTAGCTTATACTCAAGTATATACGGTAACGGAGAATGTTCTTTTCATTCCTAATGACTATTGGTGACTTTTTTTTTAGAAGGGGCTGTGTGTGTGTCCCTCAAACCCAAGCAATGCAAGGGATGAGAAAAACGTTCCAAAATAGACAAAAGTGGTCAAAAAAGTACTGAGAAACTTTGGTGAGGATCAGTCTTGACATTAGGATCGCTATAGTTTGAGACTTCCAAGTGGTTGCATTGTGGCTAAAGGTGGGGTTTTTTGGTTCCGTGCAGAAAATGTAATCTATTACTGCATGGGAAATGATGTGATGTTTGCACAGAATAGTTCCAAAAAAAAAATTGCAATCACGCATTGCTTTCTTCAAGCAAAAAAGGAGAATCCTAAGTAAACATAGGTGGATGCCGGTTGCATTTCCTTTTGCATTGGCATTGGGAAAGGAGACTGGATGAGTCTCACTTGTCCAAAGAGAAACTGGAATTGAGGTCTATCTAGCACCCAAATCCAATTTGGCTGGGAAGGAAAGGCAAACAGGTTAGCATGAAGGTCTTTGCAAACAGAATCATAGTAGGCAAAGCAAAGTATCCTCCCATCTCCTCAAACAAAAGAACAACACAGCATCATAGGTAAACACCAGAGGGAAATATATTTAGTTTATTTGCTCAAAGTATTTCTCTGCCACGTTTTTCAGAGCAAATCCCTTCCCAGGTGGTGAACTAAGATAAGTAGAACTGGGGCGAAAACAATAACATTCAAATGAAGCGATCCGGTTACACGAGTGAAAAGTAGGAACAGTTTCAAGCACAATTCACAAGAAAACGTTGACTTGAACCAGCAGTTTTGGTCATTTTAGGGAACCTTACAGGCCAAAAAAAGGGGAGTAATTTTGTAATTGTGAATTGTGATTCCCAAAGATTTCCAGGAGGAGCCTGTTCTGGATATCTGATGTTTTTAAGGTCTGCAAAACAAATCTATATATATAAAAGGGTAATGAAATTTCGGCCTAGGACAAAACAACAAAACTGCACATCCCAGAAACACTAAACTTGGCAGCACAACCCCTCATCCATGCCTCTACGTTCATATAACAAAAAGAAAAGAAATATAAAGCCCTAAATAGAGGGAGAGGAATAATTGTTTTTATCCAATTGCTGCCAGTTAGAAGGCTAAGCTCTGCCCACTTGGTCTCCTAGCAACCTACTCAGCCCAGGAGACAGGCAGAGTTAGGCCTCACTTAGGCCTCTTCCACACTGCCTATAAAAAACAGATTATCTGATTTTAACTGGATTATATGGCAGTGTAGACTCAAGGCCCTTCCACACAGCTATATAACCCATTTATAATGGACTTAATGTAAGGTAAAACCTTTACCCTTTACCTTAACTATCACCAATTCCTCAATACTTTTATTTCCCATACCACCAGACTTCGCCACAGCAACGCGTGGCCGGGCACAGCTAGTGAACACATATATACATAGTCTACTTTAAAACTAAGCATGGTGGAAACCTATCTATTATCTGCGAATAATATTAAAAGGACTTGAGACCATCATTAAGAAGACCTAAATCCAGTTGTTTAGCCCAACAAGAGTCAATCCATTGTGTCAATGAGATTTGTATAAGTGCTCATATATGTTCAGCAATTTATTTAATGGGTCTACTTTAGATGGGACTGGTAATTGGATCTATTGATCTAGCCACGAAACCAGCTGTCAAGGCTGGTAAAGAGACTCTGGTCTCAAAACGTGGTCAGTTACCTGCTACCTATTTGTTGTGCTTATTAGACCACTTCTCAAATATTTAATTGTCTTCTTCCGATCGATAGGGACAATTAGCCGTAAACTTAAGAGATCATAGAAGGAAAGATAAACAATGTACTAACTGATGGAGAAAGATAGACGGCATATGCCTTTTGCATTCTTTTCAAAGAGATGGAGATATAATGGAGTAGGTTGGATATATACTGCCATATAATCCAGTTACAGTAGAGTTTCACTTATCCACCACTCGCTTATCCAACGTTCTGGATTATCCAACACGTTTTTGTAGTCAATGTTTTCAATATATCGTGATATTTTGATGCTAAATTCATAAATACAGTAATTACTACATAGCATTACTGCGTATTGAACTACCTTTTCTGCCAAATTTGTTGTCTAACATGATGCTTCATTTGTAAAATCATAACCTAATTTGATGTTTAAGAGGCTTTTCCTTAATGCCTCCTTATTATCCAACATATTTGCTTATCCAACATTCTGCCGGCCCGTTTATGTTGGATAAGTGAGACTCTACTGTACTTTGAACTGGATTATATGAGTCTACACTGCCACATAATCCAGTTCAAAGCAGATCATCTGGATTTAGAATCTGGAGTATCGATGGGGCCTGGAACAAGCATCCCTGACTCCCTCTACTCATGGGAAGAAATAAAAATATGAATTGGGGCTGTGGAAATAACTCTTCACATTGAAGTATATGAGCTCTCCCAACTCAATGGAAGAAAGTTATGGACTTTGGATGTAGGAATATTGGAGGCAGGTCTGGTGTCCTCACATGTGCCCTCAACGCTTTTGGCCATCCATTGAGCAAGTCTAGACAAACTCCACATGGGTGTTGTTCCTTTAGGGTAGAGATTCCCAAGCTCTAGTCTTCCAAGTGTTTTGGTCTTCATCTCTTCAAAGCCACCTTGGTCAGTGGTCAGGAATTCTTGGAGAGGAAGTGCAAAACATCTAGAGGACAAAAGTTTGGAACCTCTGCATTATAATACTACACTTGATCTCAGCCAAAAAGGTCAAGAAGTATTATAATAACTCCAAAGTGTAGTCCTTACAATAGAAGGTGAATCAGCAGAACTTGGAGATTTTCTTATTTCAAAATGTCAGTGAATATCTCTCAGCTGAGAGGCATTCTCGGCAGGTGGAATGACCACTCAAAGGTTTGGGCAACTTGACAGATAGACTCACCACGGTCTCCATCTCATAACCTCTTGCCCAAGGGTCCAGAAAATTGCTTTCTATTGATGCGTGAAGTCTCCACTGACAAATATTCAGGAGATGTATGAAGAGCAAGGGTAGTGTCGTTATTGTATGGATGAAATTGCATTTGTCTCATGAGAATCTTCTGCCCATGACAGTTGACCTTCTCCGACCCTTTCATAGACCACAGCTATGTGATGGTTGAGCAAATCATGAAATAAGCAAGTGTGTGTTAACTAGAAGTAGCTCTTTCCAAGAGTAAAGCTAAATAATCCTCCACCAATAAATCTCTGTTAGCTCTAATTTTATTTATACAGCAAGACCTCCTTATCCATAGGGGATATGCTCCAATGCCACCACCTGTGGATGCCAGAAAAAATGGATAGTACTAAAAAACCTATATTTTTTCTTCCTCCCCGTCACCTACTTTCCTTTAACCACACTTCCATAACAAGAGAAAAGTGAAAAGTCAACTTCTGTTCCTAGTATCCATAGAATTGCACTGAAACACCAAGAAATGTCCATAGTGGTGACCATAGGTAACCGAATAAACTCGCAGAGAAATGGGTCTTGATATGACATGTGGGATTTAATATAGACATTGTCATGAAAACTGGCTTCTGTAATTGGACCATGCATGTTCTGTGACTGGATCCATCCTTAATGGCTTTGTTCTTTCATGCAGATGTGAGTTTTCAACACCATATGGTTGTCTTATTCAGCTCTCCACCATCTTTCTTTCGAATATCTTTGGGTTCATATGAGTCCTTGAGGCTCTCCTTCAGAAAGAGATGGTGGAAGCTCTGAAACAGTTCCAACTCCTAGGAAGAATGTCTGTGTGTATATATTTTAAACCAAGAGGAACAATGTGCCTTGTTTAGCACCAAACAAAATCTTCAAGAGTACATAGGTGTATGGACATACCATATTTATGATCTCTGGTCCAAGTATCTTCTCTAGACAATATGAGATGCTTCTGAGGGCAACAATTGAGATGGGATGATGATGATGTGATAGCTTGAAAAAATAGAACAAATGTATATTAATATGATGTGGAACGTGGACAATGAGGGCCTCTGTATCGGTCACCTGTACTTTTTGTTGTGGTTTGAGAATCTTATATCTTGTGGCTTCCTCATCATAAAAGCCAGGGGAACAAGGGGGAGGAACAAGCCATATCCGATCTTCCCAGTTCTGTCTTCTACTTATCAAACCTTATAACAGAAAGGAGTATGTTTACATGAAAATGTGGTATTAGCAATAAGATGATGAGATACGTTGTTGGGTAAGTTACATGCAAAGCGTTGATGAAAACCTATGGCAAGGCAATGTTCTCTCACGCGAGGATGAAAAATGTCCTGACATTTCTCCCTCCAGCTTCAGATTACTGGAGCACCTCCTGCTCATTTTTTGGATTTTGGGACTATTTTTGTGAAAATTGTGTGAAGGATGTTTCTAACGTTTTGTTGTTGTCGTTGTTGTATAATGTTGTACTCAAAGGATATAAGGTTTAGGTTGTTCCCAAAAAGAAGTGCTGGGTTGTCGTTTGTCAGGAATGTTCTTGTTTGACACTACTTGTCATGGTTCAGAATTATGGGGTTTGTTGTTTTATATGGTCTTTAGCCTGCCTCGCCAAACTGCAACTCCTCCGTTTCCACTTAGTAGTGACAAACTAAATTAATTCTGCAATGTATATGCATGCATCCTTCGTTTTCCGTTCCCTCTAATTACGAGAGCTGCTGATTGGGACGTTAATGCCATGAATCAACTTGTAAATATGACTTAGTAAGCAAGCTAGGATTGAGGAATCATTATCTGCCTGTTGTTTTGAAAGGCAGATGCATTTGAAAACGGTTGCGGTTGTAATTCCGCTCTTTGAGCACAACTGGCAAAGCAATACATCGGGTCTACAGATTACCTTTCCACAGGCTTATATCCAATCCCCTTAAGCCTTGTTACATTTACTGATGGTCTCAAGAATAAGCCACCTGTCGCACGGGTATTCCAAGGCATTCTCATATAAGCAGATATATTTCTGAAACGTGCGTCCCAACACGATCATCCGTTTGCCACGAAAGTTCAAACTGCTGATCTGTGTCGACTTTGTCATCTTCAGTGTTATACCTTTCATTATTATTGTTTTTTGCTTGTTTTTAATGTCCGTGTTTAGCGGTAATGGTTGCGGAGTGAACCTTTGTCTCCATGACCTTTTTTCATTTCTTCCCACTATAAAGAAAGGAGGATATAAAAACGATTATTTCATTTATTGCAGTTGTAGTTTGTGCTTCATTCTTATGATTGTAGGCATAGGGAAACATAAGCGTTACACTTAGAGTTGCCCCCAAAGCATTAGAAATGCAGGATATAAATTAGTTGAATACTAGCTTTGCCCAGCCACGCGTTGCTGTGGCAAAGTATGGTGGTATGGGAAATAAAGTATTGAGGAATTGGTGGTAGTTAAGGTAAAGGGTCAAGGTTTTCCCTGATATTAAGTCCGTTATAAATGGGTTATATAGCTGTGTGGAAGGGCCTTGAGTCTACACTGCCATATAATCCAGTTCAAATCAGATAATCTGTATTTTATAGGCAGTGTGGAAGAGGCCTAAGTGAGGCCTAACTCTGCCTGTCCCCTGGGCTAGTGGTTTGCTAGGAGATCCAGTGGGTGGAGCTTAGCCTTCTAACTGGCAGCAATTGGATAAAAACAATTATTCCTCTCCCTCTAATTAGGACTTTATTTTTGTTTTCTTTTTGTTGTATGACCGTAGAGGCATGGATGAGGGGTTGTGCTGCCAAGTTTAGTGTTTCTGGGATGTGCAGTTTTGTTGTTTTGTCCTAGGCTGAAATTTCATTACCCTTTTATATATATAGATAGTGCACTATATCTGTAGGGAGTATCTTGCTGGGCTTCCTATGAACCTATAAATAATCGTGACCCTTATAGAAATGAATGGCATCTGGTGGGAAAATGCCATAGATTTGCACTGAAGAACCTAGAAAATACCTGTGGAGAGCATCTCCCTAGCATTCATAGGTCCTCAAGTACAACTCTATCCCCCACTTCTGATGGAAACATATACAGTAGAGTCTCACTTATCCAAGACTCGCTTATCCAAGGTTTTGGATTATCCAAGGCATTTTTGTAGTCAATGTTTTAAATATATTGTGATATTTTGGTGCTAAATTCATAAATACAGTAACTACAACATAACATTACTGCGTATTGAACTACTTTTTCTGTCAAATTTGTTGTATAACATGATGTTTTGGTGCTTAATTTGTAAAATCATAACTTAAATTGATGTTTAATAGGCTTTTCCTTAATCCCTCCTTATTATCCAAGGTGTTTGCTTATCCAAGGTTCTGCCGGCCCGTTTAGCCTGGATAAGTGAGACTCTACTGTAATAGAACCTTCTGTTGTGACTCAGCTGGAGCCTCAGAGTGACTCTGATGGGGATTATGGGATCCAGGTTCAGGATGATGAGATTCAGGTTCAAGATGACTCTGATGGGAATTATGGGATTCAGATTCAGAGTGTTCCTGCTGTGAGAGATGAGGAGCAGGGAGGCTTTCCCACGGCAGGAAATGGTGTTGATGATACTGAAGCTAGCCAGGTGCAAAGGGAGGACAGCTCCCGGTCTGATAGCATGCAGACAGACGCTAATGCTAACGAGCTGTCTGGCAGACAGAATCTTTGGATTGAGCTGTCTGTTTGGAATTCAGGATTCACAGAAGTGCTAGAATAGCAAACAAGAGGGAGGCCAGAGGCCAAAGAAATGCGTTCATGCTATGAAAGGGTATTAAAAGACTGTGCGGAGAGAGAAATCTTTGTCAAAGCAACTTCTCTTTTGAGTCAAGAAGCCAGCTCTTGCTTTCCTGGATTCTCTTGCAGCCTTTGTGTATTCATGTTCATGGGACTCTGTCATGTATTAATGGAACCTTGTTTTATGCCTCACATTTTCTTGTATTATTCTTTATAGCCTTGTTTTGCAACAATCTTTGGGAACTTTACTTTTGCTTTTTAAGAACTATTAATTTCCTATTTCCTAATACACTACAAAATACTTCAACCTGTGTACAGCCTGGTGTATTTAGCAAGGTGAAGCTAACCTGAGGTGCGACACCTTCCTCCCGACATTAGGATAGGGTGGGCAGCCTTGTCCTTATGCTAGGACAATCTGGGGATGATCCAGACCCTTCTCTTCCCCTCCTGGCCCACCCCTCCCAGTGTGTGCCTGGCCCCGGACAATGAGGCCGCAAGAAAAAGTTTGCCCATGCCTGACCTAGAAGATGCATAAAGATAACACTTTTTTTGGTCGTGAGTAAGTAGAATTTCATGGGAGGGAAGCATAACTCTTATTTGGAAGGACAATGCCCAGTAGCTCCACTCTGCTCCATTTCATCAGGCTCTTCCTCACAACTAGTTTTATTCGTGAAGAAGGCATGCATTCCTTGGTTGGTTCTACGTTTTTCACCAGATCTGATATTGTAGGCTTTGGGGGTGGAAAAGAAAATGATTTAGATGGAATAGTCAAGATGTGTATTGTAGTGTATTCGTTGCTGTTAATTGCTATCAAGTCAGCTCCGACTCATGGTGACCCTATGAAAGAAAGGTCCTACTCAGATCTTACAGAGTCAAAGCTTTCTTGACTGAGTCTATCCAACTGTACTGCAGTCTTCTTTGTTTCCTTCTACCTTACTAGGCATTATTGTATTTTCTAATGAGTCTTGTCTCCTCATGATATAGTGACAGTACAACAATCTTAGTTTAGTCAACTTAGATTCCAAGGGAAGTTCAGGCTTTATTTGCTCTCATACTTTCGGTAAGTCCATGATATCTGATCATAGAACTCCCCCTCCATTATATTTCAAATGAGTTGATTATTTTTCTATGAGCTTTCTTCACTGTCCAGGTTTCACAACCATATGCAAAAATTATAAATAACATGGCATAGAAAGTCCAGACTTAGAGCTTCTCAAAATCCCCACCCGACCCATGAAGGCATGATGGTATGCTTCTTCTTCCAAAAAGATGTCTCCAAGGATTTGGGTTTCCTGGTTCTTGCACTGGGGCTGGGGGAGGGAGGGAGGAGATGGTTCTAACAACCATTTTTGATCAACACTGAGATGGGATCTGGTCACCTAACTCTCGTATAAATATCAGTATCTCCATTCTGTTGAGTCTCTCTAATCACATCTACATTTTCTTCCCATCCTTGCTTCATATTGGGTTATGAGACTTTGGTCTGGGTCCAACTGTCGTACTATACTCTTCTACTCTTTCCAAACTTATCCAATACTTTCTTGAGCAAATGGCTTTCTCTGTGGCATAATATCTCTTTACATCTGATCTCTTTTCAAAGCAGCAGATGAATATTTAACAGACTGGGTATCCTGTGTTGGTTAGACCTTCTCCAGTGATGATGTGGCTGATGTTAGTTGGCATGTTTTAAAGTAATAAGTTAATATTTGGTAGTGTTGGAGCCTTCTGGAAGTATGAGCCTATCTTGAAGAACCTGGGAGTTTAGAACATTGTGCCCTCCTTCCTTCCCTAGACCTCATTGGAGTTCCATATCATGAGGGATTCATTCCATGACCTATATGAATTCATATATGCATCCAGTCCTTCACATTTGTTGGGATTAACAATACAAGATCTCCACAAAAGTGGAAAAACTGCAAATAGGAATCTCTAGGTCCTCCAACACAACATTGAGGGCAACTTCTGGATTGTTCTGGAAGACCCACAACTGTCTGGAGAAGTGTTCTCTCTAGGAATGTCTGGTACAGTTCTGTGGTCAACTTCCAGCAGAAGTTGACCATAGACTTACACTGGAGCACATAGCGATTTTTGTTAATGTGGGATTTGTGTATAGATAGTGTTTAAATGAAATTTGTGTCTTGTTAGTATTGCATACTGATTGCATCATCCAGAGTGTAACATTGTCTGGAAAGAGTTAATTACTGAGAAGCTGTGATGACCTTGATATGTGGCTGGAACTGGGGAGTGTCCAGACACAAGTGTGTGTGTATTACTGATTGCAACAGTTCTGTTCTGTTCTGTTCTGTTCTGCTGTCTGCTGAGAAGTCAAGTCCTGTGTCCATTGTCTGCAAGTCTGTTTGTCTTGCACAGTAAAACTTTGTATATAGTTTTACCATCATCTCTGACGTCTCTTCGTTCTCCATTCCTCTGACTCCATCCAACTACTGCTGCTGCTAATTACTCTGACAATTTTTAGAGAGAATATATTAATCAAAACCATGAATGATCAAATCCACAAAAACAAAATCTACAATGGGGGTGAGGAGTGAGGAATGTAATCTGGAACCTGTTTTGCTTTCGTGATATGAAAAATGTCCACTCGAAACATACCATAAGATTCCATTAGGAAGATCTAGTGATACCTAGAAAAGCATTCTCACTTGGAAATGCCCTGAAACCCTCACAAAAATGTGTGAATGCTTGAGGCCATGGGCATGCTTGGAAGCTACACCAATGCTCTTTATTTCAGACTTTTTCAGACAATGTGCAATGCTTTTATACAGCTGGTAAGGGTTATAAATGGAGCTGGGGGGATAGATGGATGTAGATGGAGTATAGATAAATTCTCTCACAGAGGTTGGAGAGACAATGTGGTGTTGTGATTTGAGTGTAGGATTATGACTCTAAAGATTCAGTAACCTTGGTATTCAACATCAAGTTTGCATGATGTAACTCCAACAGGTCATATTTACCGTATGTTGAAGTGATGTAAGTTTGTGGTGATTTTGTTGGCTTGTGTGAGATTGCATTGGGCTAGCATGCATCAGTTCCAAAATGATTGAAACTTAAAGTTTGACATTTGTCTGGATTGTTGCATTAATAATAATAATAATAATAATAATAATAATAATAATAATAATAATAATAATAATAAAAAATAGAGTAAAATAAATGTAATAGTACCAACAATATTAGAGAAAAATAATAAATGTAATAATACCAATAATAATAGAGAAAAATAATAACTGTACCATATATTTCGAGTATAAGCTGACTCAAATATAAGCCAACCAGGACTCTCACCCGGGTATAAGCCGAGGGGGGCTTTTTCAGTCTTAAAAAAGGGCTGAAAAATTAGGCTTATAATTGAGTATATACAATGATGATGATGATGATGATGATAATAATAACAATAGGAAATTATATGTGGTGTGTCTCCACAGAAGGCAAATGGCTCCAGAGGTTTGGGATTTAAGTCTAAATTTTTAAAATGCTTTTCATGCTGGGGAACTTATTTGTGGAATATGACTTAGCACGTCAGATTGATAACATATAGTTTAGACGATTAGATTTACCATTCCACTGACATTGGAGGCAACAGTCTCTGATGGTTGTCTGTGTGCCATTGACAAAGTTGATGGAGTCCTAAAATGGAACAAAATTGAATTAAGAGAAAAAGAGTGGAGAAAATAAAGTGTTGAGGAGAGGAGGAAAGGGAAGAGAAACAGTGTCCAAATGGAAGGGAAAACTGGATTCGGAAGCATGCAAAAATAGAGGGATGCCTGCAATGAGGAATTTTAATCCCAACCCTTGGACCGCAGCTGTCGAGTTCTGCGTATGTTTAATAGCCATGAAATCAATTCTCTGTTTCGTTTTTTCCCTGGTGTTTCTCTTTATTGTTTCCTTGACCTCTGTCAGGAGAGTCGGTGCAAAATAGCTATGCATGCAGCCTAGTCGGGGGAATGAAGGAGGGCCGGGCTATTTCTCCAGCTGGTCTGTTTTGCAGCAAATAAGTCTGCTTGCTTATTTGAGCTGCCAGCCTCCAGCTTTTCCTTGCGTAGTTTTTGCCTGGAAGATCAGCAAGATATTAAGCTTGGGAATAACTGAATAAAGGGCAACTGCCAGGATCACTGATTTTTCTCAAAATACCCACAATGGGCCATTGCGTTTTAGGGTTCATTTTCAGCTTCCCCACTACGGTTCAAATGGCCTTGTAAAAATACAAAATAGAGTTAGTGTAGGCATGGGCAAACTTGGGCCCTCCAGGTGTTTTGGACTTCAACTCCCACAATTCCTAACAGCCGATAGGCTGTTAGGAATTGTGGGAGTTGAAGTCCAAAACACCTGGAGGGCCGGAGTTCGCCCATGCCTTGGTTAGGAGTTTGAAGTTACTGGCGGCCAATGTAGATGACTGGTATTATCATGATGGGAATGGTATGCTATTATACATGCTTCTCGTTCTGCCTTTCCTACTGTTTGCAGGAATGTGCCTCGTTGGCGTCAAAAATAGCCGATGCGCAATTTACATTACAGTGAGTAAGCATCCCAAATTTAGCAAATGTTGGCACGTAAAAATAGACAATGGTAATCCCAGTTTAATTTTGCTGGTAACTAAAATAAGCACGCTCCTCTTTCCAAACACCAGCGACAGCTGGCGGAGTCCGTATTAACAAGGCAGTGCATCTGTACGGAGCTTCAGTCCAGATTTTTAAAGGCTCTCTCCAAGGTACTGAACCTTAACCGTTCCCAAGTTTTTTCAGTGCCCTTGATAGCCTCTTTAAAGTTGGCACTAAAATCCTTAGCAAGTTCATTGCTACACGGGTACAAGAACTAATAGCCTCTACCTGGAAAGGGGAAATGATTCTTCCAGAGGCCTGAGATGATCCATGCATCCTCCATCCATCCCATCTGCTAGTGCCTTGGCCTCTGGAGGACAGAAGAAAAGGAAATCAAAGCTGCAGGACATCAAGACTGTATGAGAACAGGCAGAGCTATATCCACCACTAATACCACAAGATAGTTTGAAACTAGGCTTGGAATACTTTGAGGAAATGTGCAAAGTAGCCAACCTCATTGGGGGTCAGTTTTTACCAATTTTCAGGTGAGAATTCTCATGAAATTTGGGCAGATGCAATGGAGGGTTACTGTCTGCAAGTGGGCAGATTCCCATAGATTGGTGGTCTACCTATTTGTCTACAGCAGTAGTGTCCAACTTTGGTCCTCCAGGAGTTTTGGACTTCAGCTCCCAGAATTCTTGAGCATTGGACAAGCTGGCAGGGGTTTCTTGAAGGACCAAACACTTGAAGGACCAAAGGTTGGGCACCACTGGTCTACCCATTTGTTTACAATAGTAATGTCCAACCTTTGGTCTTCCAGGTGTTTTGAACTTCATTTTCCAGAATTCTTGAGCATTGGACAAGCTGGCAAGGGCTTCTTGAAGGACCAAACACTTGAAGGACCAACGGTTGGGCACCACTGGTCTACCCATTTGTTTACAATAGTAATGTCCAGCCTTTGGTCCTCCAGGTGTTTTGAACTTCAGCTCCCAGAATTCTGGAGCATTGGACAAGCTGGCAAGGGCTTCTTGAAGGACCAAACACTTGAAGGACCAAAGGTTGGGCAGCACTGGTCTACCCATTTGTTTACAATAGTAATGTCCAACCTTTGGTCTTCCAGGTGTTTTGAACTTCATCTCCCAGAATTCTGGAGCATTGGACAAGCTGGCAAGGGCTTCTTGAAGGACCAAACACTTGAAGGACCAAAGGTTGGGCACCACTGGTCTACCCATTTGTTTACAATAGTAATGTCCAACCTTTGGTCTTCCAGGTGTTTTGAACTTCATTTTCCAGAATTCTTGAGCATTGGACAAGCTGGCAAGGGCTTCTTGAAGGACCAAACACTTGAAGGACCAAAGGTTGGGCAGCACTGGTCTACCCATTTGTTTACAATAGTAATGTCCAACCTTTGGTCTTCCAGGTGTTTTGAACTTCATTTTCCAGAATTCTGGAGCATTGGACAAGCTGGCAAGGGCTTCTTGAAGGACCAAACACTTGAAGGACCAAAGGTTGGGCAGCACTGGTCTACTGAGGAATAAGTCACAGAGCTCTGATGTCCTGAGAAGACCAAACACATGCTCTTCCTTGTTGTTGATGAAGCCTACAATCCCGTTGGCTTTTTAGTTGCCATGTTGTATGGTTGACTCATGTCCAGTTTATGGTCTACTTAGAAGCCTAGATCCCTCCTAGAAACATGATGACAACCAGCTTCAAAATAACATGATGAGAGCTTGGAAGGGCTTTGGAAATATTAGGATCTTAGAGTTGTGGAGTTGGAAGGTACAACAAAGATAATGTTATCTGGCCAATGTAAGGACCCACAAGTAAATAATCCCTGACAGATGGCCATCCAAACTTCTAACCCATCCTCTGTCCTCCTCTCGATCCTCATTGCAAATGGAGAAACAGAAGTCAATATGTGGATTTGTTGATGTCACTGTTGCATTGCCAAAACCTTGTGGGAAAGGGAAATGCTCTTTCAATAAATGCGTGCCCCTCTGTAAGAACCCTCACATTCATCTTCTACACTAATTTTGATAATGCCTCTCCAGTTATTAACTTAATTGCTTTCCGTCAGGCTCGTTTACTCCCAAACTCTTTAAGCAAGCTTCCAGCAAAATATCACAAAAAACATTAATACCATAACCATATAAAACTATTAATATAAAAGCATCTGCCATAATTACGGGAGCCTTTGTGTGGCAGGGAAAAGGGGATTATCAATTGTTTCAATTTGTTTGTCGCCGCTAAATGGGTTCAGCCATTTCCAATCTTGTTCAAACTCTGGCTGAATAAACTTTGTTTAATTTTTATGAACCAGGGTTTTCTTTCGAGAGAACAACTGATGTTGAGAAAGTTGTGGCATCATTTTTGTGATGAGAAAGAGAATTCTACTGGACTAAAAGCTAGGGCTTACAAAAGTTTTACATCAATGCATTTCTTTTTACCCAAACCCTGGGAATAAATGGAATTCTGTTATCGATATACTTTTGGTTTATAGATGATAAATATATAGATAAATAGATAGGTAAAGGGTAAAGGTTTTCCCCTGATATTAAGTCCAGTCATGCCCGACAATGTGGGTTGGTGCTCATCTCAATTTCTAAACCGAAGAGCCGGCATCACCCATAGACACCTCCTAGTTCATGTGGCTGGCATGACTGCATAGAGCACCGTTAACTTCCCACTGTACCTATTGATCTACTCACATTTGCATGTGAGGTTGGCATAAACTGGGTTGCTAGGTTGGCATAAGCTGGGGCTAACAGTGGAAGCTCACCCCGCTCCCTAGATTTGAACTGCCGACCTTTTGGTCAGCAAATACAGAAGCTCAGCATTTTAATCCACTGCACCACCACGGGCTCTATAGATATAGATAGTAGATGATAGATAGATAGATAGATAGATAGATAGATAGATAGATAGATAGATAGAAATATATATTAGGACAGAGTCATTCATTAACTCTTTGTGTCCCACCATACTCCCTTAAAGCTATGGCAACTTCTGGCAAATATTGACCACAGAGTCCCACTGCATGACCTATACATTTCTAAAGAAACTATATTGATCAGATGCACCAATAATCAAATCTGAAAAAAACTAAACTTGCAAACCTTGCAAACAGTTGATCCTGTTGCATTGAAAATGGACTTTGGTCACATAGACAAGTATGGAATGGGGGAAAAATGACCACAAACATTTATTTTATTTATTTTATTTATATTCCGCCCTTCTCACCCCGAAGGGGACTCAGGGCGGATTACAATGCACAAATATATGGCAAACATTCAATGCCATCAGACAAACAACATACAGTATAGACACACACAGAGGCAATTTAATATTTCCGGCTTCATGAGGATATGCTCGATTCCAGCCACAGGGGGAGCTGTTGCTTCACCGTCCACTAGTGACACTGAGTGCTGTACTTCCTCAATCCTTTCCGTGTGCTGCTGGCAGTTTTATAGTGTTGTAAATTAGTTAAAGCACTGAGCTGCTGAACTGCAGACTGAAAGGTCCCAGGTTCAAACCCCGGGAGCGGCAGGAGCGGCCGCTGTTAGCTCCAGCTTCTGCCAACCTAACAGTTTGAAAACATGCCAATGTGAGTAGATCAATAGGTACCGCTACATGCAGTCATGGCAGTGGCCACATGACCTTGGAGGTGTCTATGGACAACTCCGGCTCTTCGGCTTAGAAATAGAGATGAGCACCAACCCCCAGAGTCAGACATGACTGGACTTAATGTCAGGGGAAACCTTTACCTTTTTTAAATTAGTTAAATTAGTCTCCCGCATAAAGCGTACCTAAAATTTCCTAGTTGACAGATGCAACTGTCTTTCCGGCTGCTTAGGTAAACACCAAGCTGGGCTATAATGGTTGGGGGCTTAACCCGACCTGGGCTTTGAACTCACAACCTCTCGGTCAGTAGTGATTTATTGCAGCTGGCTACTAATCAGCTGCACCACAGACCGATTTTCGATAATCAATTTCAAAGCCTTAATTGATTATCTAAAAAATTCACAGAGCCAGATACCATTCAATTTCTTTTAAAAAAGGTGAAATGAAATTGGGGAAAATACTATTTTTTTCCGCTTAGTTCACCACTTAGCCTTATACTGCAGGTTAATAGTCCTTATTCTATTGAATCATTCTTTATCATGCTGGTCACCTATATCTCCTGTTCTTCAAAAATGAAAACGTATTGTAGAAGTTCCCTCTCCGAACGCCTTCCCCTGGGCTTTAAGGGAAGTGAAGCGGGTCAGGCTGTCAGATGGCGGAGGGATTATTGTTCCATGAAAGACAAAACATTGAGACACATCCTCATAGGTATGGGAGGCCCCACACCTGCCCCGACCTGGCCTCTTTCCCACCCATGGGAATGGCTCCTTTGAAGAGGTTTTATTTGTGGGTTTCTTTGGAAAGCAAAGCCATTTCTACTGCATTCAGTAAGGATAGCTGAGGGAGAAAAATAAGGGAGTTTTATTTCCGCCCACAGCATTGTTTGTGCATTTGTTTGTTTTTTTCGATCATGGTTTTAAAACAGAGCTAAATGGCCTTTCCTCTCTCGCCCTCTCCTCTTCCTGCTTTCCTTTGTCATGATGAGAAATCGTAAATTTGCATGCAAGGCTGCACCATAGCAATGATACAGTGAATAATATACTCTGTTTTTTTTTCATCCGAAATGAATTCTCCAAAGTGCAGAATTTTGGCTACAAAATAGGCTTATTTATTAATTTATTGACAGTATTTATATTCCACCCTTCTTTCTCGCCCCGAAGGGGACTTAGGGCAGATCACAATGTACATATACATAGCAAACATCCAATGCCATTAGACATACGACATATATAGACAGACACAGAGGCAATGTAACATTTTCCAGCTTCCGGCTTCGTGAGGTTATGCTCAACAAACACAGAGGCAATTTAACATTTTCCAGCTTCTGGCTTCATGAGGGTATGCTCAATTCTGAACACAGGGGGAGCTGCTGCTTCATCATTCACTGTGACACCAAGTCCTTGATGGAGTACTTCCTCATTCTTCCACATGTTGCTGGACATTTTTATAGTGTTGTATGTTTTCCGGGCTGTATGGCCATGTTCCAGAAGTATTCTCTCCTGACGTTTCGCTCACATCTGTGGCAGGTAACCTCACAACCTCTGAAGCGGTACCTAAATTTCCTACTCAACAGATGCAACTATGTCTCAAGTTGCTTAGGTCAACAACGAGCTAGGCTATGTAATGGTGGGATGCTCAATCCGACCCAGGCTGGCTCAAACTCATGACCGCTCAGTCAGTAGTGATCTATTGCAGCTGGCTCACATCTATGGCAGGCAACCTCACAACCTCTGAGGATGCCTGCCATAGATGTGGGCAAAACATCAGGAGAGAATACTTCTGGAACATGGACATACAGCCCAGAAAACATACCACAACCCTGTGATCCCAGCCATGAAAGCCTTCAACAACAAGTTTTTATGGTGTCGTAAATTAGTTAAATTAGCCTCCCTGCATAAAGCGGTACCTAAATTTCCTACTCAACAGATGAAACTATGTCTCAAGGTGCTTAGGTCAACAACGAGCTAGGCTATTTAATGGTTGGGCACTCAATCCAACCCGGGCTGGCTCGAACTCATGACTGCTCAGTCAGTAGTGATTTATTGCAGCTGGCTACTAACCAGCTGCGCCACAGCCCAGCCTTTAGATAGCTCCTTCAAAGTTCAGACTAAAACTCAGAGTGGGGTCCCCACCCTACTAGCTGTTGCTAGTGAAAACCCCTTGATCTGGAAGCACCCATATCAACGTGCACCGTGACTGATGTCCTTTTTTGTTGTGGTTGTTTTCTCATTGCAGTTTCCTGCTTCTTCAACTTCACCACCCCGTCTGGGATCGTCCTCTCCCCAAACTACCCCGAGGAATATGGGAGCAGCCTCCACTGCGTCTGGTTGATCATCGCAAAGCCCGAAAGCCGCATCCACTTGGCCTTCAACGATTTCGACGTGGAGCCTCAGTTTGACTTCTTGGCCGTCAAAGACGGTGGAACGGCCGAATCGCCCGTCTTGGGAACATTTTCTGGCAGCCAACTCCCATCTTCTCTGACCAGCAGCGGACATGTCGCCAGGCTGGAATTCCAGACGGATCATTCCACCGAGAAACGAGGCTTCAATATTACCTTTACCAGTAAGTAATCCTAATTTGACTGCTTCAGTTTTAATATTATATGGGTCCATACAATTCTTCTTTGTCTTCACATTTAGAGTATTTTCTTCCCACCATTCAGCTGAAAGACTCCCAGGTTGGCTTGCAAATTGTTAATTTGGCATTCCTGTGTTCTCAGGTGAAATAAGGCAAAAGGTATCAAGAAAGAGGGATAGAAATGGGGAAGATGATTAAGGAATACAGAAAAGGGATTCCCCAAAGTACAGTAGAGTCTCACTTATCCAAGCTAAATGGGCCAGCAGAACATTGGATAAGTGAATATCTTGGATAATAAGGAGGGATTAAGGAAAAGCCTATTAAACATCAAATTAGGTTATGATTTTACAAATTAAGCACCAAAACATCATGTTAGACAACAAATTTGATAGAAAAAGTAGTTCAATACGCAGTAATGCTATGTAGTAATTACTGTATTTATGAATTTAGCACCAAAATATCACGATGTTTTGAAAACATTGACTACAAAAATGCTTTGGATAATCCAGAATGTTGGATAAGCGAGTGTTGGATAAGTGAGACTCTACTGTATATGAAAAACTGTCTTATAGTTTATATTATTGGATTATATTTCTGTTTGTAGTGGCCTCTTGCCTCAGCGGCTGTGTGACGAGTTCCAAAGTCCAGCGGATCTTCTGTTCCTCAGATACCCTTGTTGTTCTTATTATAATTCTTGTTGTTGATGCTACTTAGTTTAGTTTTCAAGGCCTGGCAGTATTGATACTCATAATTAGAAAGTGGACCATTTTTTGGTCAACTTAGAGCAGGGGTCCCCAAACTATGGCCCGCGGGTCACATGTGGCCCATTGAAGCCATTTGTCAGAAGAAGCTTAATAACATCACCCAAAAGCAGATTTCCATCACTAAAAATATTACATGACTTTTTAAGTGAGTGCCACAATTACATATGACACTACAAAGCAATTACAGTATCCTAAGTCCAACTTTGGATACTGTATTGCCTAACAAATGCCAGCCATAGCCCATTGATGCATTTGAGGACAGGGATTGCCATCCACGAAAGCACTGCCATCAAGTCAGCATTGGCTTATGGTGAGCTCATGAATGAGAGACCTCCAAGCCACTCCATCTTCAATAGACTTGCTTCGGTCTTGCAAGGTCAAGGCCATGGATTTCTTGATTGAGTCCATTCATCCATAACACAGTCTTTCTCTTGTCCTGTTTCCTTCCGCCCTACCAAGCATTTATTACCTTTGCAGTAAGTCATATCTTCTCATGATGTTGCCAAAGTGTGATAGCCTCAGTTTAGTCATCTTAGCTTCTAGGGAGAGTTTGATTTATTTATTTGATTTATTCTAGGACCCATTCAATTGTCTTTTTCGCTGCTACTACTACAAATCCATTAGTCGTAAAGGTGCCACAAATCTCTTTGCTGTTGCAAAACATCAACACACGAATGCAGGTCCTCCTTTGGAAACAATTTGTGTATAACAAAGTTTCTGTAGATGACATTTTCCTTTCCTTATTACATGCCTTTTCTTAGGCGTTTATAATTGCCTCTATGATTAACTGCTAAAAACTCTTTAAATTCTGTCTACATATCTCATTATCACACTTCTTTAAACTCTCCCCACAAAGTCTTTTGGTAATAACTAAATTTGTAGTTGGTTTAACCTTGTGTGGAATCCTTGATTTTCATCACACACCTGATTGCTTTCCTACTTTGCAAGGTAATGAGTTGGCTGGCTCTGGAAAGGAAGTCTAAAGCAAGGACCCGCGTTTCCTAAGAAAAGGCTGAGCTTGGAAACCATGATTCGATTTTCTTTTTACAATAGAGGAAAATAACACCAAGCAAACAATATATTATCCAGCCTACCCACAGCTCCCTCAAGGGATCCTCGGCAGGAATTGTAGGTATATAGCTACAATTAGGATACACTGCATAGAGTTCAGCCGTGCACACAGACCCACAAGAGCATACAAAACAAATACACGAGAGACAAAGAACCAAGGGCGAGGAGGGAACAATGGAAACAGATATTACGAAAAGGGGACAAGGAAGGACACAAGCTATTTACCAGCTCCTTTTTTCCCAGTGACAGCCAAGCTGCTGAATGTCCTTAGCTGCCACTTCTAGCAGCAACACACCTTGGTACTCCATCCTCTTGAAGCGGAGGCCATAAAAAGTGGCAGCAGAAATAACATCTCCAATTAACAGAGAGCTTAAAACAAGGCGGAACATATGGTGTGTCCAAAGTCCTGCCTCAAAAGAAACATCTTCACTAGACAATCACAATCTGTTGGAAAGAATGAGGTGTTCAATAGGTGAATCTATCACAGGTTGTCTTTTGTTTTGGGGGGTTTTTTGTTGCAATTTGTTCAGAGCAGGTTTGCCTTTGCCTTCTTCTGAAGCTGAGTGTGAGCGACTTCTCCAAGGCCACTCAATGGGCTTCCATGGCTGGTCCTCGTCCATCACCCAAGCCACCCTACCGCACTCGCTTCCATGTAGAAGAATTTATTTATTTTATTTTGTTTACAGTATTTATTAGACATGTCCAAAAAATCATTTTGAATCGTATATCGGAATTATTTCGGATTGTTCTCGCTTTTTGATATGCATTCCGAGACATTGTCTCACAGCGCAACCAGCAATGTAATTCAAACCATTGTTGGCCCATTCTCTAATTGTCTCTTAATGTTTCATTAATTTTTTTCCCCCAAAATTTTTTAAAATATATTTTTTAAAATATTTTTTTAAAATTTTTTTGTTTCTGCCTACCTAGAATGGGAGCTTAGCGCAGCCTAACATGGCTGCCGCTCCCAGGCCAATCAGAAGCTTCCATGATGGATGCAAAGGTGGGGGCTAGGGTTGATGAGGATAGCTCAAGAAATGAGGGCGGGAGAGCCCTGTAAAAGACCCCCCCCACCCCGGGTTCCTTTTTTTTTGGCGATTGGGCATGCGCGTCCACCATTTTAGAAACATTTAGAATCATTACGAATTTTCGGAAATATCCGAAATTTTTGGGTGAAAAAATCAGAAATACTTTCTATATTGAAGTGTCAGCGCCCCCTACTTTAGAAACGAGAATTGAAACATTTTTTTCATCGATCGGACATGCCTAGTATTTATATTCTGCCCTTCTCACCCCGAAGGGGACTCAGAACGGATTACAATGAACACATATATGGCAAAGATTCAATGCCAACAGACAAACAACATATATAGACAGACACAGAGGCATTTGACTTTTTTTTTCCAGATTCACGATTCCGGCCACAGGGGGAGCTGTTGCTTCACTGTCCACTAGTGGCTGTACTTCCTCATTCCTTTCCTTGTGTTTAGCTGGCAGTTTTATGATGTTGTAAATTAGTTAAATTAGCCTCCCGCATAAAGCATACCTAAATTTCCCTAATTGACAGGTGCAACTGTCTTTCGGGGCTGCATAGGTCAACAGCAAGCCAGGCTATTTAATGGTCGGGGGCTTAACCCAACCCGGGCTTCGAACTCATGACCTCTCAGTCAGTAGTGATTTATTGCAGCTAGTTACTAGCCAGCTGCGTCACAGCCCAGCCCTATGCACATATGCAATGAAATCTGTGCAGAAATGTGCATTGATATTTGTATGCACTTCTCAAGAAAATCCCACAATGCTGGACAGAAGAGAAAATGTAGGAAAGTCTCGAAAGCAGTCAAGTTAAAGTCAGGAAAATATACATCTGTCGTTAGGAGAGGAGAACTTCCTGGGACTGTTTCCATAGTCCTAGAGGTTCTTCAAACTTCTTCTTTTTTCTGTACCACTAGGGTGGGATTTCTCTCCAGAATTTTCCAAAGGAACAAATACATATTTTTAAGAACTTATCAATGTTTCTTGCATTGCTTAACTTAAGAAAAATCCAGGCACATTTTCGTTCTGATTTTTTTGACATTTTTAAGAGTCCATGTGGACACTGGAGGGTCCCCAGAAAGGAAAGGTAGCACCCAATGAGCCATAGTTGTTGAACCTCATTTTGAGAGATGCATACCTCAACATGCAATTTAAATATTTCTTATTCTTCCTTCCCACCAAAATGCAGAGCAGCTTGCAACTGTACATGGTGACAGGAACTGCAGATTCATAGCAATCCTACCTTGAGTTTTCATAATGCCTTGGCATGAAATATCATAACAAATATTATGTTAGGGTTAGGGCAGGGGTGTCAAACTAATTTTCATCGAGGGCCAGATCAACTGTATGGTTGCCTTCAAAAGGCCGTTGAATCCATGGACGGAGAATCCATAGATGGAGAATCCATGGATGGAGAATCCATGGATAGAGAATCCATGGATGGAGAACCCATGGATGGAGAATCCATGGAAAGAGAATCCATGGACGGAGAATCCATGGACAGAGAATCCATGCATGGAGAATCCATAGATGATGAACCCATGGATGGAGAATCCATGGATGAACAACCATGGACAGAGAATCCATGGACGGAGAATCCATGGATGGAGAACCCATGGATGAAGAACCCATGGATGGAGAATCCATGGATGAAAAACCATGGACGGAGAATCCATGGACGGAGAATCCATGGACGGAGAATCCATGGATGGAGAACCCATGGATGGAGAATCCATGGATGGAAAACCATGGATGGAGAATCCATGGATACAGAAGGCCAACAATTTAGTTTTTGCCCAGTTTGGCTTCCCTTTTAATGATCCATCATGCAGGCTGTGGATGATGGGAATTGCACCCAACAGTGATTGTGGTTCTGAGATTGGAGGAAGGACATTTTAACATCAGACATCCTATCCACAACCCTTGTATCTGAATCCAAACCTTACTCTCTTGACTAAACATAACAAACTACAGCCTTCCAGATGTTACTGCATCTCAACTCCTTTCAGCTTTAGTCGCGATGTCTAATGTTGAGGAATATAGTAGTTGTAGTCCAGCATCTGGAGGAGGGCCACATAAAATGATGGATTCAACCCATGGACCTTGAGTTTGACACTCAAGGTCAAACTCAAGGTTTGGGGATCAACAACTGTTTGGAAACTTACTGCTTTCTTTGAGAACATTTACCTGCAGCTGTGAAAAAAATCATGAAACCCTGATTAAGTTCCACCAAGAATCCTCCTTGAATGACACCTCCTCCCTTTGAGTGCTTACAGATGTTCCATCAGAACTTTGAGGCATGGAGCAAAATAGACCAAGAATTATTTTGAGATCCTCCTAAATCCGAGCCCTTTGTCACCCAAGCGACTGCCAGCTTCCCATGGCAACTGGCTCTTGTGCGCTTTCCTATAATTTTCCGAGTCACACGAGTACGATGGCTTGGCAGGAGTGATGAACGGCCTTTGTTATAACAGTGGTTAACAGCTCTGTAAAATTAATAGTATTTCTGGCTGGTGACTACAAACCAGCTATTATTAAAAATAATTTGCCGTACTGGATTAAGGGACAGGTTCATCAAAGTCAGCTAACCTGTGGGGTCTCCTTTTTATGTTTCTTTTCTTTTTCGCCCGGGGACTTAATACCTGGTGTTTAAGAGTGTTGATTTAGAATTTGTTCATTAGATTAAGAGATGAAGGTTATTCAGGGTCACAACATGGCTGCGTCGTCCAGCCGATCTGAGCATTAGTTAGAAATTCAAACAATTTTGGAGACTGTAAGGCGCAAAGAAATATTGTGTGCCTCTTTGGGCAACGTCTCCAAAAGGATTCATGCTCTTGGGACCCCTAAGTTCTGTGAGTCTGTGGCTGGATCTACACTGCGATATAATGCAGGTTCAGAATGCAGATTAACAGTATTGAACTAGATTATATAAATCTACAGTTAATCTGCATACTGAAACTGCATTATATCACAGTGTAGATCTAGTCTACGTCACTAACAATGCCATCCGTGGCATGTTTAAAAGCACAAATAGGCCAAATTATGTAAAATATGTGAAGTGTAATAAACAAGTTGAAGTCTACTTGTGATGGACCTGTGATATAAGCAAGAAAAATTTGGCTAACAGTCCTCTTCATGAATTTGCTAAGTCCTCCAGGATAAATGTATGGTAGCTTCCAACAGAAGTGTGTTGTAGAATCATCTGGAGGATATAGAAAAATTCTAAGGGTAAAAGTAAAGGTTTCCCCTGACGTTAAGTCCAGTCGTGTCCGACTCTGGGGGTTGGTGCTCATCTCCATTTCTAAGCCAAAGAGCCGGCGTTGTCCATAGACACCTCCAAGGTCATGTGGCTATTGGTATGACTGCATGGAGCACCGTTACCTTCCCACCAGAGCAGTACCTATTGATCTACTCACATGTTTTCAAACTGCTAGGTTGGCAGAAGCTGGGGCTAATAGCGGGAGTTCACCCCGCTCCCTGGATTAAAACCACAGACCTTTTGGTCAGCAAGTTCAGCAGCTCAGCATTGTAATCCGCTGCGCCACTGGGGGCTCTTAGAAAAGTTCTAGAGAAGACATATTCTCCGATACGTTGGGGTGTTGTGAGCCCTTAGCGGTTGACAATAAATGGCATAAAATGTGCTGGAATAAAACTATGAAAATGCTCTTGAAGCTGCTCCCAAAATCAACTGGGAAGTGTTGTTCTTTATACAAGAAAGAGCTTTTACTCTTTCTCACAATTTCATTTTTGAAATGTGACTTCATGACTACCTCATTCTCCAAAGAAACAACTTATTGCAAGGTAACTGTGCTACTGTTAACATTTTTTTTAAAAAAAAATTACGAACTCTGGTTTTCTTTTCCCCTTCTCTTGTTCTCTGAGATGGATTTTTGTAAGCGGTCTTCATCTATTATAGATGTTTTATTTGTAATTGAATATGGAATTTGTTTCCAGGTGCTATTTAAGGTTGTGCTGCCTTTCCTCGGCAAGCACCTTTGTGCTTGCTGAGGAAAGTAAATTGTGTAATTATTTTTTTTTTTTAAATGATACATGGATAGTGTAGTAGGATCCATTTTTTTTGAGACTCACCCTATCTTTGACCTGGACCTACAAAGAGCTATTCTCCCTGTATCTTTCAGTTCCATGTTGGGGATGTTTTGGAACTGGCAAAACTACTACTGAAGTCACGATCAAAAGTGCTATCGCTCAATGCTGTGCAAACCTGGGGGTTGTAGTTTGGTGAGATATCAGCACTCCTTAAAGACTTTGTAAAACTACAACTCCTGTAATCCCATTGCACTGAGCCATAGCAGTAAGAAATACGATATATTGTCTATATAAAGGCTATATGATATATGCAGAGGCAAAGCTATGTTAGGCAAAAGTTTACTATTTTCTGGCTTATGGTCCCTACATAGGAAGCCCTACTGGCCAACTTGTTACAGTTGGAGAGAACATAAGAAAGCTCACCTGTTCAGGGTTTTTTCTTAGAAACAGGAAATTACTTGTACAGATTTCCAAAATAGCAGGTGACCTATACAGACCTGAAAATTTGAGACCTTCAAATGTACACAGTTGCATTGAAGTGGATAGAGACACACGGCTGGAGGGTTTTTGAGTGTTTTTGGCCACTTGAAGGCAAGATCCAGACTTCACATTGTCTCTTCTTCATCTGGAGGTACATGGAAAAATTATTTGGGAAATTTTGGTTCCCAATTTTTTTTCCCGTTGATTTTTTGTTATACCACAAATATGCATGCCACCCCGCCCTTAAATCTATTCCTTCTAGTGCTATGATTCTAGCGTTTCCCAATGTGGACCAGTCAAATGAAGTTGCTAATTTAATCTATATAGAAGGTTTGTAGATATCAACTGAAAGCAATATGATGATGCTGTCACCACATAGAGAGAAGGAAGGAAAAAGATAAGAAAAGAAGTAAAAAATAAACTTCTTAAAGTAGCAGTGTAAGAGATGGAAGTCACTCCTTTGGATTTTATTACTATACTTGTTTTTGTTTTGCTTTTGTTTATATGTTATGTAACTTTTTGTTTTTCGTCTTTTTTTATTTTTTATTACTTTCATTTGCTCTCCACGATTATGTTTTTTTTTCTTTTTTTCCCTGCTAACTCATTTCTTTCACTTCTTTTCTTGAAATTTATTGTTCTCACACTTTCATTGTAAATTTTAGTTGCAAAACCAATAAAAATTTATATTAAAAAAAAAAGAAAAGTTATTTGGAAAAAATAATCCTTTTGCTAATCGTCCATCTTCTCACTCTCTATTAGCCTTCCGACACAATGAATGCCCCGATCCAGGCGTGCCAGTCAACGGGAAGAGATTTGGGGACAGTCTTCAGCTTGGTAGCTCCGTGTCCTTCTTGTGCGATGAAGGTTTCATCAGGACACATGGCTCGGAAACGGTCACCTGTGTCTTGAAAGAAGGCAACGTGGTCTGGGACAACGCTGTTCTGAGATGTGAAGGTAAGCCACCCCGTTGACTCATCCGATACAGTAATTTGAATTCCCTATGAGACTTTCACCAGTTTTGATTGTTTGACTGAGACCTTTTAGTTCTAACCGGAGTGTAATTCAGTTTAAGTTCAAATGAAATCCTTCCGTTGCATCTATCAATTAGGAAATTTAGGTACCACTTATATGTGGGGAGGCTAATTTAACGAATCTACAACACCCTAAAAAAATTGTCCAGCAAGGGATATTTTATGGACCCAAGAAAAATTAAAACACCGACATGGTGGAAGAGGTGAAATGGGATCTATTTGAGAGGAAGAACAAACCAGGAGGTTAAGGCAGTTCGCTTGCTTGCCTCCTTCCCTTTTCAGGGATTTGGCCACAGTATTCTCTGTTACACTATATTGGCTTGTCTTAAAATTCCATCTGTATTTTGGTGGCTTTTTTTTTGGTTTGTCAGTTTGCCTTGATCCAGGACAAGCAGAGCTAAACAAACACCCTAAAGGGGGGATTTTGAAGGCTTCAGGGACCGTTGCCCAAGTCCAAGGCCCCAGAGGAAAAAAAAACGGAAAATCAGAAGCCCTGGAGTTTGTGGGACTAAGCCCTGGGAAGCTGCCTAATCCAGATGGCCAATAGCATAAGCAGAAGCTTTTATGACAGGCTCTGTTAGTGATCCCGCTAAACCTCTTTGGTGCACAGTGAGACAGACAGCCAACAAAAATAAATAAATCTCTGAGATGCTTTAGCATTCAATGCAAATTGTCGCATTTCCTGGCGGTGTTTTTGGAATGCAGAGATAGCCTCTCTAAGGCTGGATCTACACTGCCCTATATCCCGGGACCGGATCTCAGATTATCTGCTTTGAACTGGATTATATGAGTCTACACTGCCAGATAATCTGGGATAAGAAGAGAAGATAATCTGGGGGATATAGGGAAGTAGATCCAGCCTTAGTTCCAACTGTTGTCTCTATTTGGTTACTCTTTTCTGAACCCTTCTGTCTGAATCCGTTTGCACAAGGAGGTTGTGGGTGGCATATGATTGACCTTAATCAGAATAGAATCATTCACTTTCATAATAATAATAATAATAATAATAATAATAATAATAATAATAATAATACATCAGACAGTCCTAGACACTTGGGAAGTGTTCGACTTGTGATTTTGTGATATGAAATCCAGCATATCTATCTTGTTTGCTGTGTCATAATAAAATAATAATAATGGGAAGTGTCTGACGTATGATCCAATACAACAGCCAGCAGAGTGTCTGCTGTGGACTTGTTGTGTTTCTAATAATAATAATAATAATAATAATAATAATAATAATAATAATAATACAGCAGACAAAGAATCAGTACAAGAAAACCGCACTACAAACTAGAGCTGACAGCTGGAACAACAAAACATTGCATGGGAAGTTCCTTGACAAAATTGAAGGAAAAGCTGATAAGGAGAAGACCTGGCTCTGCCTCACGAATGGGACCCTGAAGAAGGAGACAGAAGGCCTGATCCTTGCAGCCCAGGAGCAAGCCATCAGGACAAAGGCAATTCAGGCCAAGATCGAAAAATCAGCTGATGACCCAAAATGCAGACTGTGCAAGGGAACCGACGAAACCATTGATCATATCCTTAGCTGCTGTAAGAAAATTGCACAGACAGACTACAAACAGAGGCACAACTATGTGGCCCAAATGATTCATTGGAACTTATGCCTCAAGTACCACCTCCCAGCAGCAAAGAACTGGTGGGATCACAAACCTGCAAAAGTATTGGAAAATGAGCATGCAAGGATACTGTGGGACTTCCGAATCCAGACTGACAAAGTTCTGGAACACAACACACCAGACATCACAGTTGTGGAAAAGAAAAAGGTTTGGATCATTGATGTCGCCATCCCAGGTGACAGTCGCATTGACGAAAAACAACAGGAAAAACTCAGCCGCTATCAGGACCTCAAGATTGAACTTCAAAGACTCTGGCAGAAACCAGTACAGGTGGTCCCGGTGGTGATCGGCACATTGGGTGCCGTGCCAAAAGATCTCAGCCGGCATTTGGAAACAATGGACATTGACAAAATTACGATCTGCCAACTGCAAAAGGCCACGCGACTGGGATTTGCTCGCATCATCCGAAAATACATCACATAGTCCTAGACACTTGGGAAGTGTTCGACTTGTGATTTTGTGATACGAAATCCAGCATATCTATCTTGTTTGCTGTGTCATACAATATAATAATAATAATTTTATTTTTCTATCCTGCCTACATCTCCCCATAGGGACTCTGGGCAGCTAACACAAGGCCAAGCCCAAAAACAAATAAAAAGCAAGTACAGTACATTGTACTTCAGACATTGTAGATCCGACATGGGCAAACTTTGGCCTTCTGGGTGTTTTGGACTTAAGCGGCTGAGGGGGGAAAGGAAAGGGCCTGAGGCCAGGAATTGTGGGAGTTGAAGTCCAAAACACCCGGAGGGCCAAAGTTTGCCCATGCCTAGTGTTGATATACTCCTTGATCCTTCTATGTACTCTATGGCCTGCTCTATGGCATACTCTGCTCTATGGCCCTCTTCACTTTAACATAATGGGTGTCGATAGCTTATAGGTTCAATCATGCCGGAGTTTGATTTCTTGTCATCTGCTTCTGGCAGCACCATTGAAGTCTTGAGATTTCACAGATTTTCCCCTGTCCCTCGCTCCCCCAAAGCCACTCCGAGGGCTTTCAAGTTTCCTGATGCGGAAAAGCAAAATGAAATGAAAAGAAGTCATTAGGAATTTAAAAGGCTTCCCTCTGTTCGCTGCTCTGGGAGAGAGATGCCGGTCAGAGATATCCTTGCAATCATTTTCGGTACAGATGTGCTGAAATCCGGAGAAGAAATTCCAATAATTGGTTCTCCGTGGCTTTAATACCAATGGAAAATGTCCGAACGTGTGGGGAGGAGGCATGTGATGGGGACAGAGAGATGTAAAAGTAAGGTAAAGGTTTTCCCCTGACATTAAGTCCAGTTGTGTCCGACTCTGAGGGTTGGTGCTCATCTCCATTTCTAAGCCGAAGAGTCAGCATTGTCCATAGACACCTCCAAGGTCATGTGGCTGGCATGACTGCATGGAGCGCCGTTACCTTCCCGCCAGAGCGGTACCTATTGATCTACTCACATTGGCATGTTTTTAAACTGCTAGGTTGGCAGAAGCTGGAGCTAACAGCAGGCACTCATTCCGCTCCCGGGATTTGAACCTGGGACCTTTCGGTCTGCAAGTTCAGCTGCTCAGTACTTTAATACACTTCGCCACCGGGGCTCAGATGTAGAAGTAGGTTTGTTTTATTTCTAGACAATCCCATGATAGGTTACCATAAGTCAGAAAGGACTTGAAAGCATACAACAACCATGTTGGTCAAAATCTGTTTTTGTATATAACTAGCTGTACCCAGCCACGTGTTGCTGTGGCCTAGTCTGGTTCAGTGGGAAAGACAGGATAGGGAAAGAGTAGGTTTCAGATAGATGTGATTTCACAATGGTTGTGGGTAGGCAATATTTGTGGCAGTTCCATTGTCTGTGCAGATATGGACATTGTCTGGTTCGGCGACTCTGGAACACTGAACATATTATCATCCATGTGATATGGAATACTAAACTTTTGCGACTAAAATACAGATGCAGGAGAGGACACTGTTAATTTTTGTATTGAAATCAATTAATGCCATAAACATTTTCTAATAGTATCTATGGGTCTGAGAGGCATATGGCCTCTCCCAGCAAGAAAATAACAAGAGATAATAATATGGAGATTGTCTGGTTTGACAACTCTGGAACACAGAACATATTACTGTTCATGTAATAAGGAATCTGTGTCCTGATGTAAACCGCAGAATTCTAAAGATTGCTTCTGAGTGTAAACATGGATAGATGGATGAATGGACGGATTGATACAGATCTCTTTCTCTGCCTTCCTCTTGGAGTGAATGACAGGGGGGGGGGGGGGTGGCCAACGAGGAAGCCATGCCCCTGTCAATAATAATAATAACAACAACAACAACTTTATTCTTGTATCACGCCTCATCTCCCCGAGGGGACTCAGGGCGTCTTACATGGGGACCAGGCCCAACAATGTACAATAAAATGCAACAATATAAAATGCATTCCAATCACAACGAATTAATACATCAGAACTATAAAAATACAACATCAAAAAATAAAACCATAGCCAGTGGCCACTTGGGGAGTGTCATTCTCCCCAAGAGGAGGGCAGAGAAAGAAAGAGATCTAGATCCATCCATCGATCTGTCAATTATTATTATTATTATTATTATTTAAAATATTATTATTATTATTATTATTTTATTTTCATACCCCGCCACTATCTCCCCAGAGGGACTCGGGGCGGCTCACAGATACAAAACAAGCATACAGTGGTATCAAATACAAAAACACACACAAATAAAATTAAAAGGCATAAAATACGTTGCCTTATGGTGACCCAATGTCTATCCATGTTTACACTCAGAGGCAATCTTAAGAATTCTGCGGTTTACATCAGGACACGGATTCCTTATTACATGAACAGTAATATGTTCCGTGTTCCAGGGTTGCCAAACCAGACAATCTCCATATTATTATCTCTTGTTATTTTCTTGCTGGGAGATGCCATATGCCTCTCAGAGACCTATAGATACTATTAGAAAATGTTTGTGGCATTAATTGTTTTTAATACAAAAATTAACTGCACCCTCTCCCGCATCTATATTTTAGTTGAGAAAGTTTAATATGCCAAACATCCCCTCATCCATTCTTCAAATAGTGGGATGAAAAGGAAAGAATAGCATCCTTTCAAAAACAGAAACTGCTTTTCATCATTGGGAAGCTTTGATAACCCTTCCGCTATTAACAAGCGCTGCTTTATCAGCCATCTCTTTGTCTCGCCTTTGACTCACCCTCCAGTGTGAGCTCAATTAAACACGAATCCTAATTACCTTCTTTCTTTAAAAAATTAAATAAGAGGCGGAGGTCTGCCTGGAATATTTAAAGTCCTGTTTGACATTTGTGGGGGAACAATAATAAGCAGCAGAGGTGATTTAGATTCCTCAGGGTGAACGTACGGAGTCACCTCTAAAATTTCAATGTGAAACTTTGAGAAAATTGGGAGGTGGATCCTCAATCAGAACACTCCTAGAACCTTTCAAAAATAGGAGCGAATTATTAGTTTTTCTCTCAAAGAAATTGCATCCATTTTCTGCCTTTTACAGTAGAGTCTCACTTATCCAACATAAACGGGCTGGCAGAATGTTGGATAAGCGAATATGTTGGATAATAAGGAGGGATTAAGGAAAAGCCTATTAAACATCAAATTAGTTTATGATTTTACCAATGAAGCACCAAAACATCATGTTAGACAACAAATTTTGCAGAAAAAGTAGTTCAATACGCAGTAATGTTATGTAGTAATTACTGTATTTATGAATTTAGCACCAAAATATCACGATATATTGAAAACATTGACTACAAAAATGTGTTGGATAATCCAGAACGTTGGATAAGCGAGTGTTGGATAAGTGAGACTCTACTGTATTTGAATGTTCCTCAGGTAGAATATTGGAAGTAACGTGTTGTTGAAGGCTTTCATGGCCGGGATCACAGGGTTGTTGTATGTTTTCCAGGCTATATGGCTATGTTCCAGAAGAATTCTGATGTTTTGACCACAATTCACAACCTCTGAGGATGCCTGCCATAGATGTGGGTGAAACGTCAGAAGATAATACTCCTGGAACATGGTCATACAGTCCAGAAAACATACAACAACCCATTGGAAGTAACGTTAGACTCCTCTCAAGCTACAGTCTTAAGATCAATGAAGGACCTCATGTGGAGCCTCTGAAGGTCTATGATGCAACTGAGACATTAGCTCTTGCCCCATCTGCTATGTTCTATTTTTGCTTAATTGTTGTAATATGTAATGAGGTCCAAACCAAGTTGAGCAACTCCTGACCGGTAGCCCTGAAACTGGTTGAATGTAGATCAGCCTTCCTCAAATTCTTCCATGTGTTTTGAATGACATCTACCACCATGATATGCATTGTAACCCAACACATCTGGAGGACACATATTTCAGGAACTCACATCATGGAAATCATATCATGGAATATGTCAGGGGTATATCTAGGTGATGGATGAATTGACCCAGACCTAATAGAGGCAAAAGGATATTTGAAAAGCACAGTCTTCATTGGTATAAATCAAGTTGGTCAATTGTAAACAGGGCAGGTAGCGTTTTTCCTTCTTGCGCTCACTCAGTGAGCCACACCACTAGTTAGAGGGTTTTTTCTGCCTGCTTTTAATGGCCAGAGTTCTGGCTTTTAATAGATTAAATAAGCATGCAGCTTGTAAAACTTCAATTAATTTCTCTTTTTGATGAGAAAAGAGAAGTCTCATCACTGTGGGATGCTATTAAGTTTCATAATGGAAAGCTGCCATTCGTTGTTCAGGAAAAAAAGGCTGATATTTTCTTTCTCGTCACATGTGGGAACATCAAACAAACCCCACAACGATTACGTACCGGAACCAATATGCTTGCTTTTTCAAGTAAGAAACAAGTTCAAGGCCCTACAATAGTATGAATGAGCCAGATCTGAACAGGACGTGGTATTTGTTGGTAGTATCTTTCCAAAGTATCTTTCCAAAGTGATAACTCAGTGGGGACCCATTATAACCACGTGTCAAATGCTTTGATGGCCCAGCTGGAATCTTAGGGTCATTTATCTTCCCATCATGATGCCATTGTTTCATCAAGAAATCAACATTGTTGAGTTTAGTTCCACCTCATCCCCTGCTATGGGCATCACAACTCCTAATGTTAGTGTTTTGCCATTGACCCTTCCAAAAAAAATTCAAATAAATGGAAACAACGATGCTCTCTTTTTTTGTGGGAGGCAAAAAAAGGAGTGAAAGAACCAAAAATATGTTGACCATAGAATAACTTCTTTGTGGTGGTGGTGGTGGTGGTGGTGGTGATGATGATGATATCAGTAAAGGGTGTTTTATATGTAGTTTCTCAGCCCCATCCTCTGAAATTTAGCTTACAGTACCTGGTATTTGTTGGTGGTTTTCCATGCAAACTATGATGCATAGATTTCAAGATCAGACAGGATCTCGTACCTTTGCAGTATTTTGGCTACTTGTAAATAACTACAGTACAGTCTCACTTATCCAAGCTAAACGGGCCGGCAGAACCTTGGATAAGCAAATATTTTGGATAATAAGGAGGGATTAAGGAAAAGCCTATTAAACATCAAATTAGGTTATGATTTTACAAATCAAGCACCAAAACATCATGTTACACAACATATTTGACAGAAAAAGTAGCTCAATACGCAGTAATGTTATGTTGTTACTGTATTTACACATTTAGCACCAAAATATCATGATATATTGAAAACATTGACTGCAAAAATGGATTGGATAATCCAGAAGCTTGGATGAGCGAGTCTTGGATAAGTGAGACTTTACTGTACCTTTTAAATATTCAAGTGTAACTACATTGTATTGCATTGGAAATCTACACCCCTTTGGGGATAAAAATCTCACTTTTTTATTTCTTTTAGGAGTTGCAGTTTCACTGAATGATGGATCTGAGCTATTGCATGGTTCACATTCTGTGCTTTGTATTGTGATCTGGATGTTGTTGTTGTTGTTGTTATTATTATTAAAAACAACAGAAAAAACTCAGCTGCAATCAGGACCTCAAGATTGAACTTCAAAGACTCTGGCAGAAACCAGTGCAAGTGGTCTCGGTGGTGATGGGCACATTGGGTGCCGTGCCAAAAGTTCTCAGCCGGCATTTGGAAACAATAGACATTGACAAAATCATGATCTGCCAACTGCAAAAGGCCACCCTACTGGGATCTGCACGCATCATCTGAAAATACATCACACAGTCCTAAACGCTTGGGAAGTGTTCGACTTGTGAATTTGTGATACAAAATCCAGCATATCTATCTTGTTTGCTGTGTCGTAATAAAATAATAATAATAATAATAATAATAACAACAACAACAACAACAACAACAACAATTTTATTTGTATTCCGCCCTATCTCCCCAAGGGGAATCAGGGCGGATTCCAACATACAATGGCAAACATTCAATGCAGTTACCTATCATTCTTCATGACTGGCTTGGCTGGCTAGGGCTGCTGGGATTTGCAGTTTAACATCAGGAGAGCTTCATTTTTGTGGAAGCCTGCAATTCCATTTAAGGAACTGGGAAAGTACAGTCTTAAAAATGCCACTTTAGATAACACTTTTTGCTTACAGAAGTGTCACTACTCATATTTTAAAAGTAAAAGCTCTAGTCTTGTGTTTATTTCTTACCAACATCCTTTTTTATTTATTGTCCCATCAACAGCTCCATGTGGTGGCCATCTGACCTCTCCGAGTGGAATGATTCTGTCTCCGGGTTGGCCGGGATTCTACAAGGACTCTCTGAATTGTGCCTGGGTCATCGAAGCTCAGCCAGGATACCCAATCAAAATTACTTTTGACAGGTGACTATTGGGTTCAATGCTATTACTTTCAAAACCTTATTTCTGCATAGATTAGATCAATTTATTCAATTGTTGAATGGTGAGTGAGCACAAAAGTAAATTCAATTGATTCTGTATTGGTTGCAACAAATGAGGCTATTATTGTCAATCCTGAAGCACTCTTGAATGGAGATGCAGCTTGCCAAGTTCTTGACCATGTTACAGATAGTCATCCAAGGAAGATCTGCCATCTTCACTCACGTAATAGCAAAACATGAAGGCATTTCTTTGCCCTTTGACTTCCCTCTTATTTGCTATTCTGAGACTTTTGTGCAATTCCAGATGGCTAACCTGATCAAGAGAAGCGGTCTCATCGCTTTCGCTTTCAAGACCACAGGGTTCATTAGTGTTATCAAACTGAGGCTGGGAACCGCTCTCCTTTTCTGCTTCTTGCACCTGAAAACCATCATCATTAACAACATCATTTCTTCCCGTGAGAAAGCCTCCCTGCTCCTCATCTCCCGCAGCAGGAACACTCTGCACCTGAATCCCATAATTCCCATCAGACTCATCTTGAAACTCATCCTGAACCTGAATCCCATCATCCTGAAACTGCATCCCAGAATCCTCATCAGAGCCACACAAAGGCTGAGTCACAACACCATATTTGATGAAGAAATGAGGTTGACAATGTCAACCCTACCTGGCTGATGATTTTGAGATGGGCAAATGACAGCAGTAATCTAGCAGTGCTAATGTTATCTTCTTGATTGACCACACACTCTATGTGGATCTTTTAACTTTACACTTTTTTCGTGTCAGCAGCAACCGGAGTTGCTTCTGGTGTGAGAGAATTGGCCGTCTGCAAAGACGTTGCCCAGGGGACACCCGGATTTTTTAAAATGTTTTTACCATCCTTGTGGGAGGCTTCTCTCATGTCCCTGCATGTAGCTGGAGCTGATAGAGGGAGCTCATCCACACTCTTCCTGGGTGGGATTCGAACCCTAACTTTACACTATCTATATATATAAAAGAGTGATGGAATCCTGGCGACCGCCAAAACAACAAAACTAAACACCCCACAATCTCAAAAAATGACAACACAACCCATCATCTACACCTCTAGGTTGATACAACAAAAAGAAAAGAAAAATAAAGTCCTAATTAGAGGGAGAGAAATAATTGTTTTTATCCAATTACTGCCAGTTAGAAGGCTAAGCTCCACCCACTTGGTCTCCTAGCAACCCACTCACCCAGGGGACAGGCAGAGTTAGGCCTCACTTAGGCCTCTTCCACACTGCCTATAAAATACAGATTATCAGATTTTAACTGGATTATATGGCAGTGTAGACTCAAGGCCCTTCCACACAGCTATATAACCCATTTATAATCTTATATTATCTGCTTTAACTGGATTATCTGGACTCCACACCTTTACCCTTTACCTTAACTACCACCAATTCCTCAATAGTTTATTTCCCATACCACCAGACTTCGCCACAGCAACGCGTGGCCGTGCACAGCTAGTTTCCTATAAAAAAGAAGTTCAGAACTTGGAGTTCAGAAATACTTTCTGCTTTTGGGGTTCTCATAACGTTCCCCACAAGAACCATACAAAGAATATTCCTTGGGCAAGCTCATTCCAGTTCTGTAACGATTCTATGAAATAAGTAGAAACTCAATAGTATACGCCGTAGTTGTAGCCATGTTTGATGGACCTTACTTAAATCCGCTATCTAAGTGATCCAGGCCAAAGTAGAAGGTGGTAAAAAAGAAGGATTGTCCCCTTCTTTCTACACGTACTTCTCTTTCCCCATCGCAGATTTAAAACAGAGGTGAATTATGACACACTGGAAGTGCGCGATGGCAAGTCCTATTCATCGCCATTGATCGGGGTCTATGATGGGACTCAGGTGCCCCAATTCCTCATTAGCACCAGCAATTTCCTCTACCTCCTCTTCACCACCGACAAGAGCCACTCGGATGTCGGCTTTCAGATCCGCTATGAAAGTAAGTCATTCCCAAATCCATTAAGTTGGGAGATGCAACAATGTTATGATTCTGTTTAATTCAGAATCAGGATCATGAGCTGTGTGTGATAAATGTATATACCTATGTTCTTTGCAGCGGTAAAACTCCAGTCGGACCACTGTTTGGACCCAGGGATACCGGTCAATGGCCTACGGCATGGGGATGATTTTTACGTCGGTGCTTTGGTGACCTTTGGCTGTGACCCAGGATACACCTTGAGTGACAGTGAAGCCCTGGAGTGTGAACCCAACTTTCAATGGAGCAGGCCCCTTCCCAGCTGTGAGGGTAAGCATGGAATAATAATTATTATTATTATTATTATTATTATTATTATTATTATTATTATTATTTTATGTCAGGAGCAACTTGAGAAACTGCAAGTCACTTCTGGTGTGAGAGAATTGGCCGTCTGCAAGGATGTTGCCCAGGGGACGCCTGGATGTTTTGATGTTTTTACCATCCTTGTGGGAGGCTTCTCTCATGTCCCCGCATGGAGCTGGAGCTGATAAAGGGAGCTCATCCGCACTCTCCCTGGGTGGGATTCGAACCTGGCAGCCTTCAGGTCAGCAACCCAACCTTCAAGTCACAAGGCTTTAATCCACTACACCACCGGGGGCTCCAATAATAATAACAACAACAACAACAACAACAACAACAACTTTATTTTCATACCCCTCCTCCATCTCCCCGTGGGGAATCAGAGCAGCTAACATGGGGCCAAGCCCAAATTTCCACAATGAACAAATTAAAAATACATTTACAATAAAAACATCATTAACATTTAACATTACACAGGCAATATAATGGTAAAGTCGTATGGAAAGCTTTCATACTTGCATTGTGGTACGGGGGGGGGGGGGTGATATAGCAAATGTCATGTCAGTTGTGTATTGATTACAATTATTTTCAATATTTCTATCTCACATGGTAATGTCTCTGGGCATCTTAAAATAAGGTCAATTAGAGAAACTTAAATGTAAAACCATAAAAATAATGTAACCATCCTAAGAGCATTGGATATTTTGAAAATTTGATGTTGAAATAATGTAAAACCATATATCTATACACATAGGGTGAAATCATTAGGACTCAAAGGTTTCTGAAAAAAATATAATTTTTTATGTGAAATGAGACCAATGTCACTACCAACTGGACTTCCAATATAATGGCATTCCCCAACCAGGGTGCCATGGCTACATTGCTGTCAACCATCTATCTTCTAGCCATCTCATTAGATAGTGGAGGTGGAGGAATTTTTCCTCCTAAATGCCACCCAGCACTCCATAAGAGATGAAGAGGACTTTGATCACATTTTCACTCCACTTAACTACCCTTTATTTAGGCCTTGTCCTCAATAGGCAGCAATTGAGATGTTGATGTTCATATGTGTGAGGACTACATACATGGAAGAGGTGTCTAAGTTAGGTTCTGAGTCACACAAGAAGCATGAGAAGTTCTCCCACCTTTCAGTTGAATACCTGTATCTGAATTTCTACCTCTCTTTTCCTGCCCCTTCACAGCGCTCTGCGGAGGCTACATTCGTGGATCCAGTGGTACTGTGCTCTCACCCGGCTTTCCCGATTTCTACCCCAACAATTTAAACTGCACTTGGATCATTGAAGCTTCTCACGGCAAAGGTACCTTGTGTGTCAGGTGTTTGTGTTATGTTTCCACCACCTTGTTCCATTCACAGTGGTTCTCAAGCTGTCACTGTCGCACCTGAGGTTAGCTTCACCTTGCTAAAGTCACCAGGCTGCACACAGAACGTAGTCTTTTGTAGTTTATTAAGAAATAGGGGAAAGATAGTTCATAAAAGGTAAAAGTTCGGTTCCAAAAGATAGTTACAGAAACAAGGCTGTAAGAAACAAATCCATGGAAATATTAGGCATGAAACAAGGTCCTTTCAAAAGAAGCCAAAGTCCCAGAAATGAGAATACATCCAGGCTACAAGATAATACAGGAGAGCAGACTTGGTTCTTGATTCAAGCAAGGAAAATTGATTCCATGAAGATTTCCCTCTCAACAGACTGTTTCAATAGCATAACATGAAGGCATTTCTTTGCCCTTTGACCTCCCTCTTATTTGCTATTCTGAGACTTCTGCGCAATCCCTGAAATTCCAAACGACTAGCCCAATCTAGAGAAGCGGCCATTCAAGGCCACAGTTGTTAGTGTTATCAGGCTGAGGCTGGGAGGTGCTCTCCCTTCCTGCTTCTTGCACCTGAAAACCATCATCAGTAACAACATTATTTCTTCCCATGGGCAAGCCTCTCTGCTCCTCATCTCGCACAGCAGGAACACTCTGCACCTGAATCCCATAATTCCCATCAGAGTCATCTTGAAACTCATTCTGAACCTGAATCCCATCGTCTTGAAACTGCATCCCAGAATCCTCATCGGAGTCACACAAAGGCTGAGTCAAAACAGTAGAGCGAAATAATATACCCAGGACTGTAATTGAGACCAGTAGACAACCAGATGGATCAAATAGTCACAGCTTTGGTCTTTCCTGCTTCCTTGAGCATTAAAACTCTCTCCTATAGAATCCTTGAAATTATAGTTTTCTGAAGCATTCAGATTCCTCTGCCAGGGAGTTATACTACTGTAATTCTCTATACCTGACTAAATTACATATCCAAAGCTCATGTAGCAGCGAAAGTGGTACCTGGTTGCTGAAATTGTGCAGTGCAATACAAATGCAAGGTAACCTGGCTATGTATTGGAAAGCTTTGTGTATCAAGGCAACCTTTCTGATTACGGAAAAGCAAATCTGCAAGTCTTCTTTAGACACCCATTCCTGTTACGGGCATCAGAGCGGTTTCCTAGACACACATACAGCAGAAGTCGCTGATGAGGAAGCTCTGGATAAATAACGATGCTGCAGTCCTCAGTTATCTATCAAAAGTTTACTTACGAATGGAAATCTCACAAGACGATACACAGCTCTCACGCAGGCACACACGGGAAGGGACAGAGAGAAAAAGATAGGAAGTAGAGGGCTATTTATCTCATCCTCTGCTGTCTGATGCAATCCAAGTTTAACCCTTTACACACTGGCATAGTAAGCAGCACACAGTGTATGATGCAATCTCCAGCCCACATTGCACAACCATGACTCCATTACATTTAAACAACTCTATATACAATCATTCTCACTTTAACATTTCTGTCACCTCATCAGACTGCTTTCTTCTGTTCTTCTTCTCACTTGAAGAACTGCGGCTACAAAGAGCCGGCTTCCTAAAAGAGAGAGAAAGAGCGGAGCAAAGTGGCAGCAAAGCAGAGCACATTAATTCTGAGCTGCCTTCTGTGGCTCTAGTTTTGCTAGATCCTGACACAATGGGACCCGCTATCAATCAGCCCTGTGATGCCGATTGTATTAAGGCAGATAAACCAGTCGCTGAAAAGCACAGTGCATTAGCAGAGGCGTTACATGCTGTGCCAGGCGCCCCACCGAGTGGGAGAAATCCACTCTTCATTAATCCACTCAGCCCCAGATTCTGTCTTCTCGGGAGAGGCTTCTCATTATCCCGGCGGATGTGTTGCGTGCAACACAGAGAAGCCGACACTCTCGTGAATGCAATTCACGTGGCACCTTGTTCTGCCAAAGATCCACCACCCTGGCTGGGGATACAACACAATGGGATTCTGAGTTTTTTCCCACTGCAAAAAATTCATTTAGAAGTGGTCAAGAGCACTTATGGCAACGGTGGGCATGAGCATATGTCTCTACCTTTTCGTCCCTGAGAAAAGGCCCGGGCTGTGGCGCAGGCTGGTGAGCAGCCAGCCAGCTGCAGCTGTAACAAATGACTCTGACCAAGAGGTCATGAGTTCGAGGCCAGCTCGGAGCCTATGTTTGTCTTGTCTTTGTTCTATGTTAAAGGCATTGAATGTTTGCCTTATATGTGTAATGTGATCTGCCTTGAGTCCCCTTCGGGGTGAGAAGGGCGGAATATAAATACTGTAAATAAATAAATAAATTTTGTCCTGACGACAAAAATGCTCCAAATCAGATCACCAGGGACATAGCATGGAGCAAGACTCTTTATGGCTTGGCTGTTCTGATAAACAAATGACTAAAAAAAGGTTCCAATTGTCCTAGTTTAGTAGGGACAGTCCTGAATAATCCCCTCTCTTCCCACTTTTTCATTTGCTTTTTAAATACAGTTTTTCTTTCCCCTTTGTCCCCAAGTTGCTTCAATTGCAAAATACAAAGATAGTTTGCACTGAGTCAACTCAACAGAAATATGGAAAGAATCAGCCTTGTTCCTTGTGGATTCCAACAAGATGACCCTAAGATGGATCTATCACAGGGTTTGAAACTGCATTATGTCATCAATGTAGACCAGTGGTTCTCAACCTGGGGTCCTCAGATGTTTTTGGCCTTCAACTCCCGGAAATCCTAACACCTGGTAAACTGGAGTTTGGGAAAGTTCCTTTTTGGAGGCTATGTCTCCCTGAATCCTACAGCCAACATTGTAAAATGGCCAGAATGTGCCTAACTTCTGTTTAAAGGGGGAAATGTGTTCATGGCCTCAGATACCTTCCAGGTTCATGTTCCTTTGGAACTGTAAGGCAATTTATCTCAAAAAGAGTTCCGGCACAGGAGGCAATCAGACAGAAATCTAGTCTCGTGAGAGTACAAAAGCAAAGTTTATTTTCACCATAGCTATGAGAAAGGCAAAACAGCCATACACACACAAAAGGTTTGTACTTGCAAATGGCTGCTGCCAAGTAAACAAAGAATATATCTCTTGGCTTATCTAAACTTGACCAATTACTGAGGGTCTTCTTCTCCTCCGCACCACTTTGGCACAAAGTGGTGTCTGTGATCTCACTTGTTTACTCGAACTAGCTTCTGTCCTTGGAACTTTCTAGAAAAAGGTACCAGATCAAAGAGAAAGGGAGGGGCCCAGGTCCTTTGTTACTTTGGCTCATAGAAAGAGCTTGCATCTATATATATATAAAAGGGTAATGAAATTTCGGCCTAGGACAAAACAACAAAACTACACATCCCAGAAACACTAAACTTGGCAGCACAACCCCTCATCCATGCCTCTACGTTCATACAACAAAAAGAAAAGAAAAATAAAGGCCTAATTAGAGGGAGAGAAATAATTGTTTTTATCCAATTGCTGCCAGTTAAAAGGCTAAGCTCCGCCCACTTGGTCTCCTAGCAACCCTCTCAGCCCAGGGGACAGGCAGAGTTAGACCTCACTTAGGCCTATAAAATACAGATTAGCAGATTTGAACTGGATTATATGGCAGTGCAGACTCAAGGCCCTTCCACACAGCTATATAACCCATTTATAATCTTTTATTATCAGCTTTGAACTGGATTATCTTGACTCCACACTGCCATATAATCCACTTCAGTGTGCAGTCGGACACAACTGGACTTAATGTCAGGAGAAAACCTTTACCCTTTACCTTAACTACCACCAATTCAATACTTTATTTCCCATACCACCATACTTTGCCACAGCAACGCGTGGCCGGGCACAGCTAGTCTATATATATAAAAGAGTGATGGCATCACGGCGACCTACAAAACAACAAAACTACAGGCCCCCCAACCTCGAAATTTGACGACACAACCCATCATCCACGGCTCTAGGTTGATACAACAAAAAGAAAAGAAAAATAAAGTCCTAATTAGAGAGAGAGGAATAATTGCTTTTATCCACTTGCTGCCAGTTAGAAGGCTAAGCTCCTCCAACTTGATCTCCTAGCAACCCAATAAAAAATAATAAAAACCACTAAAAATAATTAAAAACACTAAAAAATTAATACAATAAAATACCATAATAACAAAAAATAACTAAAAATTATACAAGAAAATAATAAAATATAATAAATAAAAAGATAACTGACAATAAAATTAATTAAAAAATACAAATAACGTCAAATTAAAATTACACAACAATTTTTAACCAATACCACCACCACTTTGACACAGCAACGCGTGGCCGGGCACAGCTAGTTGTCTATGTAAAAGCTAATATGTTATAAGCAGAGGCAAAGCTATATATGCAGAAGTCTACTATATTCTGGCTTATGGTCCCTTCAGAACGGCCATCATTGCACTGCATTCAGAACAGAGTGGTTATATCATGAAATGTAAGAGGCAGGAGAATCTTCCTCTGTTGACCAGGCAAAGAAGCAGAGGCTGTGTGAGGCCAGGCTCATGGAGTTATTTATATCAGGCCTGGCTAACTATGAGGCTCCCGACTGCCAGCCAAACTGTCAGAACTGGGCTGTTGGCACCCGCTGAGTGAGAGCCAGGAGGCCAAGCCAAGGGCCAGGCGATGGGAGTCCGAGCCAGGAAGTAAACAAGAAGCCAAGGACCTGTTAAAGACCAACGGCTGCCCAGGCAATGTCTCAGCCAGGAGAGCGAGTCCCCTCCAGCCCGTCATGCGCTGGATCTCACACTGCCTTGCTCTCTTTAGGCCACGGGTTCATCTCCATTCCACTCGAATGGCGACAGAGCTGTGCAACGCAAACCAAAGAGTTCACAGATTAATTGGTCCATTTAAGCAAATTAGTGCAACACATTTAACACCGAGCAGCTCATAAATGCACATACAAAGGAAACTGTAGCTCTCGTAAACAGAAACAGCAATTGCCGCTTGCATTACAAATGCTACAAATCACCTCTAGCAGGGGAAGAAAGTGGATCAGGCCTCCTTCAGCACCTAAGGCTTTGACAAAGGCTTTCATGGCCAGTGTTATACCCCTAGGCAGCGCGAACACTGGGAACCAACACAGAGGCCAATAAACAATCTAATATCTTTATTAAAGCAATAAAAAGTTCAAACAAAAATAAGCAGAATAGATAGTCAAACAGTTGACCTTTTAGAGAAGATCAAAATTAGTCCAATAGAATGAAGTTATATGTCCAGTATTAGTGTCTAAAGTCTATAATCCAAATAACCGAAACACACTCAAACTTATTGGAAGTTTGAGTGGGGAAAAGAGCACAATTCCTCAGGAAAGTACTTAAAATAATAGCCCAGAACAAGGTTTCAAGGCAAGGCAAGGCTGTTCGTGGTGGATCTGAAACGCAGTCCAAACTTGGCAAGGGACGAGTCGCTACGCCCGGTCTACTCGAGAGTAAGCGTGCCAACGGGCTGCTTAGAAGCTCAGGATCAGGAGACAATGTATTCTTCCGTAGAATTCCAGTTGACAACAGAGATCCTCTGCACAGAACTTTTATGGAAGTCCAAAAGCTTCCCCCAAGCAGGTGCGTGACTTCCCAAATGTTCCCAAGAGAACGAACTGCTACGACGAGACGCCAGATGCCTGCCTCCTCAATTCTTCCCAAGTGAATTGGCTTAGCCACAATCTCCTTGCTCCGCTAATCTCACACTCCTCCTTAAACTTTGTCTTCGGGAGCGATCTGTTTGGAAAGTAGCCCTTCTATCAAATTCTAAACTCTCCGGAGATCCGGGATGAGCCGGCAACATTTCAAGGGCATTCCTAATTGGCTCTGGCTCTGCAATGTCAACAGGAGACCTCTGGAAAGGGATGAAATCTTGCTGTGGTGGGAAAAGGCCCAAATCCTCTTCATTTTGATCCACAATGACTGCTGGATCAGGGGCCAAAGGTACCTGAGACATCACAGCCAGAATCACTGGATTGCTGTGAGTCTTTCGGGCTGATTGGCCATATTCCGAAAGCTTTCTCTCCTGACGTTTCACCCACATCTGTGGCAGGCATCCTCAGAGGATGAGGGGTATGTGACATACCTCACAACCTTGGAGGATGCCTGCCACAGATGTGGGCGAAACGTCAGGAGAGAAAGCTTCTGAAACATGGCCATACAGCCTGAAAGACTCACAGCAACCTAAGGCTTTATTTGCTCTTTGATTTTGTAGCTTTGAGGCCAGAAGCCCTAGCTAAGTTGCCCAAGAGGTCTTGAATTCATTGAATCTTTTTTTTTTAATATATCTTTAGTCAAGGTTTTATATATTGAAAAAAAAGAATATATATATATATATATATATATATATATATATATATATATATCTTAGTAAGAAAATAATATTTTTACATCGAAAGTGGGGGAACATTTGTTTTTATTAGAAAGTAGGAAAAAAGAGTAAAGAGGAGAGAAAAAAGGAGAAAAAAATAAAAAGAAAAAAATATAAAAATAAAAAATAAAGTAAAAGATAAAAATAAAAATAGTAATTTTATTTTAAAAAATAATAAAAAAATTGCTGACTTCCATCTTCCTTTGACTGGTTCTGAAAAAATTCTGAAAGTCAATCAAATCCGTATCCCCTTCGTTCTCATCAGATTATAAGATTGTATTTATTCAGCAGATGGGATTAAATTTCATTTGTTTTAAATAGTCCTTTACCAGGTCCCAGTTAGTTTCTTTCTTAGGCAGACCTTGACTTGGAGATAACCAGTAAGTGAGCCTGTCCATGTTCAGAACGTCCATGACTTTAATCAGCCATTCCTCCTTATTTGGGATCTCTTTTTGTCTCCACCGCCCGGCATAAGTTATTCTCGCCGCAATAACCAGATAGTTGAACAGAATCTCTTTGTCTTTGTCATATTCTATATCTAACATTCCGAGTAGAAAGTACACAGGTTCTCTTCTGATTTTTATCTTTAGAATTGATTGTATGACTTCATTTACCTCTTTCCAGTATTGTTGGGCTTTTGGACAAGTCCATCATAAGTGAAAAAACGTGCCCATTTGATGCTCACACTTCCAGCATTTATCTGAGGAATTTTTATAACATTTCGAAATTTTATAGGGGGTTATATACCATCTATATTGCATTTTTAACCAATTCTCGTGCATATCATACACATAAATATACCTAAGGCCCTGGTTCATTGAATTCATTGAATCTTAGGGAGATCTAATCAAACCCCATCCTGCCATGCAAGAATGCACAATCCAAACACTCTCAACAGATAGCCATCCAGTCTCGGGTTTAAAAACTCCAGAGATGGTGACTCCAAAATATGAGGACTTGTGGCTCATGAAAACGTCAAGCACAATAAAAAGAAAAAAATATTGTATGTAAATATGTTGATGTGAATCCATCCTGGATTGTAGATTTTACTTGAAATGCATTATCTAAGGGATTAATGGGCAATATTATCCAACATTTTGAATAACATATTAAGATATGGAGTTTTCTGGATGCCCGTTCCTTTCATCAACGGCCCTCCTGACGTATTTTTGCTCCTGCAAAATCCATGATTTTTAGTAATATATATGTGGAAAGATGGCCAGGGCAACAGCCTGTAGGGAAGATAATAGAGGAAAAATAAATCGACTCATTGGTGGTTAAATTGGTCGAGGGCACAGCATCCGTTCTCCTGGGGCTGCACTGCATGAGACACTTTGGGGAATAAAGAACGAAATGCAATTTATCGGATGATTTAGCTTATGCGCCAAAAATAACATCCACATCCAGCAGAATATCTAAAAAATGCAAAGAAGTGTTCCCGAGGTCGTGACTGGAGCAGACAGGACAGTCCGCCTGCCCATCAAACTAGAATAATCACAATTCCAAAGCATTGAGCCATGACAGTTAAAGTGGTATCAAACTGCATTAATTCTGTAGTCTGCAACAACATACTGTATATACTCGAGTATAAGCCTAGTTTTTCAGCCCATTTTTAAGACTGAAAAAGCCCCCCTCGGCTTATACTCAGGTGAGGGTCCTGGTTGGCTTATATTTGGGTCAGCTTATACTAGAGAATATATGTTACATTTATTAGTATGACGTAAATTATTTTTCTCTATTATTGTTGCTACTATTACATTTATTTTACTCTATTTTTGTTATTATTAATAATATATTTCTTATTTCACTCTGATCTTATTATTATTATTACATTTATTATTTTACTCTATTTATTATTACATGTATTATTTTCCTGTAATAATAATAATAATAATTTTTTATTTCACTCTGATCTTATTATTATTACATTTATTATTTTACTCTATTTATTATTACATGTATTATTTTCCTGTAATTTTATTATTATTATTATTACATGTATTATTTTACTTTATTATTATTAAAAGGATACATAAGTGCATCTACATTGAAGAAGATGAGAATAATAATTTAATCAGAGTTGGACAGTCTTATCTTAAATTAGAGCTTGATGTAAATACAGTAGAGTCTCACTTATCCAAGCCTCGCTTATCCAAGCTTCTGGATAATCCAAGCCATTTTTGCAGTCAATGTTTTCATATATTGTGATATTTTGGTGCTAAATTCGTAAATACAGTAATCACAACATAACATTACTGTGTATTGAACTCATTTTGTTGTATAAAATGATGTTTTGATGCTTAATTTGTAAAATCATAACCTAATTTGATGTTTAATAGGCTTTTTCTTATTCCCTCCTTATTATCCAAGATATTCGCTTATCCAAGCTTCTGCCAGCCTGTTTAGCTTGGATAAGTGAGACTTTACTGTACTCAAAAACATTTAACCTACTGATGCCTCAATTAATGTAATTTTATTGGTATCTATTTTTATTTCTAAAAATTACCACTCTTAGCTTATACTTGAGTCAATGTTTTCCCAGGTTTTTTTGTGGTAAAATTAGGTGCCTCGGCTTATATTCGAGTCGGCTTATACTCGAGTATATATGGTACCTTTCGGAACAAACCCAACCTTGTCTGATTCAAAGGCAAGCAAGAATTCGGTCCAAAATCTTGGAGAACCATGGCTACCAACCTGGATCAACAAAACTGGGCAAAATGGTCCCAATGTTTTGCCTTGGGTATCAGGCTGGTTCTTCTGTTTCTACACCTTCTGATACTTCAGCTTTCTCCATGCAAACAGAAGCAGTTAACTCTGTGCTGCTTTCTGCGTGCAGAAATGAGCTGGCATTTGGAAGAGTGGCTTCTGCAAGTGCCAGCCAAGCCCTGCCTGCCAATGGACTGCCCAGCTGGGCTGGCCAACTGCTTGAGCCTTGGCTTGACCTCCTGGCACTTGCTCCACAGCGGCCGACAGCTTGACTCTGGCATGTTGACTAGCAGGATGATGTCTCGTGATGAGCAAACATGGAGGGAGTCCATTCTCTGGGACCAGAGATTAACATCAGGCATTCTTTTCTGCTTACTTGGTGGGCCAGTGGTGCAGCTCTATTGGTGCTTAAAGGAGTGCTTAATTCTACTCTTCATATACTTATGTCTGCTTATAGAGATCCCAAACTGATTTTCATGTCGCACCTCAGGTTAGTTTCACCTTGCTGAACACACCAGGCTGTACACAAGTTGAAGTCTTTTGTAGTTTATTAGGAAATAGGAAATAGGGTTGTCGTATGTCTTTCGGGCTGTGTGGCCATGTTCCAGAAGTATTCTCTCCTGACGTTTCTCCCACATCTATGGCAGGCATCCTCAGAGGTTGTGAGGTATGGATAAACTAAGTAAGGAAAGGAAAGAATATATATCTGTGTAGAGTCCAGGGTGTGGCAAGAGTCCTTTGTCACTGGGAAGCCAGCATTAATGTTTCAGTTAATCACCCTATGAAACCATGAAAATGAACAAAATCTGGCTACCAGTATTAAAAAACTCTAAAATCAAAACAGTAGATGGGAACCAACACTCTGAGGGCAGAGGACAGCTAATGGCTGAACAAAGGATGCCCCCAGGCAAGAGACAAAAACCTTTCCAATGCTAATTAGGGTGATTAACTGAAACATTAATGCTGGCTTCCCAGTGACAAAGGACTCTTGCCACACCCTGGACTCTACACAGATATATATTCTTTCCTTTCCTTACTTAGTTTATCCATACCTCACAACCTCTGAAGATGCCTGCCATAGATGTGGGCGAAACGTCAGGAGAGAATACTTGAACTTGAATACACAAAGCTGCAAAGTAATCCAGGAAAGCAAGAGCTTGCTTCTAGACTCAAAATAAGACGTTGCTATTGACAAAGGTTTCTCTCTCAGCACACCCTTTGATATTATCTACATAGCATGAATGCATTTCTTTGACCTCTGACCTTTTTCTTGTTTGCTATTCTAACACTCCTGCAAACCCGAAATTCCAAACAGCCAGCTCGATGCAGAGATTCCAATTCATCAAGGCCAGACAGCTGGTTAGCAGCAGCATCTGTCTGCATGCTATCTAACTGGGAGCTGTCCTCCCTTTGCACCTGGCTAGCTTCAGTATCATTTCCAGTATCATCAACACCATTCCCTGCCATGGGAATGCCTCCCTGCTCCCCATCTCTCACAGCAGGGACACTCTGAACCTGGATCCCATAATTCCCATCAGAGTCATCTTGCACCTGAATCCCATCATCTTGAACATCTGGAATCTGAATCCCACAATCCCCTTCCGAGTCACTCTGAGACTCCAGCTGAGTCACAACATTTCAGTTGTAACCCTTTCTCAAACCATCTAGGTTTGATCTCAAGGTTGTATACAACCAAGGACATCATGACATGAGCTGTGTGAATCGGGGGGAATCGTCTTCTTAGCACAGCAAATCATAGTGTTACTGTTGTGAAATCATCCTGGACTACTCAAGTCCAAATGTAGTTAGATAGATGATAGAGTTAGATTGAGGGAATCCTTTCCCTGTTTCCAAAGCATGCCTAGACAGGCTTTACTGTGTTTCACTCTATCCTGTTTACGTCACATCCCTTACTTTGAAGTTAGTAGAAATGTGAATCTTTAGGGACACTAACTTCTCATTGGTCAGAATGTCTTTTATGGTCCCAATAAACTGGACCATGAGGTTGGAACCATTTTTGTTCTCTCTTCTCCCTTTGTTCTTCTAGCTAACAACACGTCTTGCCATTCCTTCTTGCAAGATGTAACTATTTAGATGTTTGTTATTTTTTCTTTCTTATTTTTCCTTAGAAACCAGTCTAGAGTAGACTAGACAGCTCCCAAGCCTTTCTATCTACAATGGAGTTCTTTTTACCTAAATAAATACTTTTTGAACTTTTATTGAGACTCTGCAGTCCATTGCAATCCTAAAGGCTTCTCTTGCTCGCCAGTGTAAGTAACTGTTGCATTTGAAAGCTTTGCTTTTGCTACTCTGCTGATTTTGGTGGAATCTCCCCCAGAGAGGGTCTAACCACTCAGAGATTACCACAACAGTTACTACCCAAAGTTTGATGGGACACCAACTCCTTGGAAGATAAGGCTAAAGACCTTGTAAATGTACAACTCTCCCATCTTCCCTCTTCTTTTTAAGTGTCAGGATATTGACTTTCTCTCTGAGTCTTTACTCCCTCTCCATCCACCGCTCTCACCTTGTTTTGCACAAACTGTTGGGAAAGTTAGATGTCTCGTGGTCTCCGGGGGAGCCATGAGACAGAAGGGAGAGAAATATTCACACATCAAGGATCTCTGTTCCTCTGATCCACCCCCGCAAATGTATCTTTTAAATGTGCAAAGGCTCCCCTTCTTACCTAGCAAAAGCAGAGTGGGGTACTTTTCTGGAGTTAGGTTCTTCTCAGCCTTTTAAATCTTGCATGATCAAAGCTTTGAGGTTGTTGGTATGGGATGTTTTTGTAAACATTTTGTTTTACCACTCAGCATCCCACTACCTATTTGCAATCGCTGAATGTTTACTTGATGACAACGGTCCCCAGGCACTGAATAATACCCACAAATAAGAGATCTGATCTTTACATAGGGAAGACGCAGTGGAAAACAGAGTGCTGAACTAGACAGGAATGGCTGAGCCTTTGGTTTGCCTCGTTGCTTGCTGAGAACTTGCCCAAAGTTGCAAATGTCTTCATTGATTTCTCAGACAGAAGTTGAATGGAGGGAAAACCTGTTGTCGAAGGCTTTCATGGCCGGAATCACAGGATTATTGTGGGGTTTTTTGGGCTGTATGGCCATGCTCCAGAAAATAATAATAATAATAATAATAATAATAATAATAATAATAATAATAATAATAATAATAGAAACTCCTCAAAGCACAGCAAACAAAAAATCAGTACAAGAAAACCACACTACAAACTAGCTGACAGCTGGCACAACAAAACATTGCATGGAAAGTTCCTTGACAAAATTGAAGGAAAAGCTGATAAGGAGAAGACCTGGTTATGGCTCATGAATGGGACCCTGAAGAAGGAGACAGAAGGCCTGATCCTTGCAGCCCAGGAGCAAGCCATCAGAACAAATGAAATTAAGGCCAAGATTGAAAAATCAGCTGATGACCCAAAATGCAGACTGTGCAAGGAAACTGACGAAACCATGGATCATATCCTCAGCTGCTGTAAGAAAATCGCACAGACAGACTACAAACAGAGGCACAACTCTGTGGCCCAAATGATTCATTGGAACTTATGCCTCAAGTACCACCTCCCAGCAGCAAAGAACTGGTGGGATCACAAACCTGAAAAAGTATTGGAAAATGAGCACGCAAAGATACTGTGGGAATTCCGAATCCAGACTGACAAAGTTCTGGAACACAACACACCAGACATCACAGTTGTGGAAAAGAACAAGGTTTGGATCATTGATGTTGCCATACCAGGTGTCAGCCGCATTGACAAAAAACAACAGGAAAAACTCAGCCGCTATCAGGACCTCAAGATTGAACTTCAAAGACTCTGGCAGAAACCATTACAGGTGGTCCCGGTGGTGATCGGCACACTGGGTGCCATGCCAAAAGATCTCAGCCGACATTTGGAAACAATAGACATTGACAAAATTACGATCTGCCAGCTGCAAAAGGCCACCCTGCTGGGATCTGCATGCATCATCCGAAAATACATCACACAGTCCTAGACACTTGGGAAGTGTTCGACTTGTGATTTTGTGATACGAAATCCAGCATATCTATCTTGTTTGCTGTGTCATAATAAAATAATGATAATAATAATGAAAAGAACAATGAACTTTAACATAGATATATATTACATATAAAGACTACTTCATAAAAGGAGGACTGAAATAAATAAACAGGGGGAAAAACGAAGGAAGAACCTCCAAAGCACAGATGGGACGTCAACTCACATTATTTTTATTTATTTTTTTCTCCCCTCTCTATTCCTTTTCTTTCCTAAGTTTTCTAGACTTCTCTTCTATCTCTCTATCTATCTACATGATGTTCTCCCACTTTTGCTGTATTTATATCACATAAATCAAATAAAAATATACCCCAAAATGATGATGATGACGACGATGATGATGATGATGCTTCTGGAGCATGGCCATGCAGCCTGAAAAACACACAACAACCTAAAAGCCAAACTGTTGGTGTGAAGACTGTGTTTTTATTAGAGCATAACAGACTTAATTCCAGTTTTGGAGTGCCAAATAATCATTTTAGATAAACAGAAATATTTCCAGGAAAGGACTTTGAATATGACATGATCCATCTTTGGGGCTTTGGTGGGCCGGGGTGATTTGGAAAATATATGGTGAGATATATTGGTGACATTGGTGCAAATAATTCCAGATTTTTGCATGATTATGATTTTTATTGAAAGGGAAATTAGAAGCTGTTTATTAATTCTTTGTGAACCATTCAAAACCTTCCTCTCCACAACTATAATGTGTTAGGTCCATTGCTATGTTTCAGAAATACAACAAAACCCTGTTTGCAAAGATGTGTGTTGCATATTTCCAATTCACATTGGACACTTTCAATATGCCTTGGACACTTCTAATGCACTTTGGATAGTCCCGTTGTGTCCCAGCGCTTTCCATCAGTTATCCTAAGCCCAAGACCATTTTTGGAAATACTGGAGTAAATAAGAAGTTTTGTGTTACTACTGTTCCCACATACAGAGAGACACTAAACATGCGTAATATGAGCTTAGCTCCGAGTTTTACTCCCATTTTGGCACTTTCAGTGATAACACGCTTCTGTTTGCCTTACAGCTATGAATCTCTGGGCTTCTTTTTTCCATTTGGCCAAAGGAACTTATCTATATAATGGACTAATGAGCTGTAAAATTACAATTTAAAAATAAATCTTTTTATTTTTGACATCTTAAAATGGCCCAAATAGAAAGAAAGAAATCCTGATATATTTGTAAGAGATTATAGATAACTCTGAACGCAGCGTGACCAATGTTTCTGCCCGGAACCGGCTTTACTACAAATGAAAAGCAAGAATCTGTTTTAGTCAGATGTTTAAGTCTTTCTCTTATTCGTTCCCTCTATTTAATGCCTTGCCTGGCTTTTATGTCAAGATTCATCATCCAGGGATCATGGGAAATGAAACTTGGAAGCCCTTTGCTTTCTCCGCCATATATATATATATATATCCAGAGCTTGGAAAAGATTGCTTTTTGGGATGACGTAGTTGATTCGGGTAGATGTCACCCAAAGTAATAATGATTCTTTCCGAACTCTAATTACACTCCGAATGATCTTGCCCCTCTATTGTCGGATTTGCACATCCCTTTATATCACTGAATGCCGTTTTGCTAAATGTGTGTGAACTGACTCTGCTGGAAGTCTGGCTGTTTAATATGAACGTCCTTTTCCCTTGCGCTTTGATCTGGGACGAGCTGGTACAACGTCGTCACAAAGAGACTGAACAAATCTGGAAGTTCCTGGCTCCGCTTTTGACTCTCCCTTAATCTCCCTAGGCGGTCTCCGAAAACCCACAACCTTTTGCTGAGCCTTACAAAAACATGGGGAATGATGCTTGGAGTCAGACAAAGGTGCCCGTGATGCAGTTAGGAGAGCATGGAACTCTCTGTTGTGATCTCTGAAGCTCCCAAACATCCATCAATGCCCTTGATCACCATTTCTTAACCAAAGGCACCATTTGGGAGTAATTATTACCCCCAAATTCATGTGGAAAATCCCTCAAATGTGTGAAAACAGGCCAAATTGACCTATTCCTTCCATCATTGCCTCCATATACAAGCAGTCCCCAAGTTCCTAAAAAGATAGGTGCTGTAGGTTTGTTCTTAAGTTGCATTTGTTTGTTAGCTGGAACAGGTACTTTTTTAAAATTGTACCTCCATATACCGTTACAGTTATTATTTGACTCTATTATTATTAGAAGGATACATAAGCACATTTACATTGAAAAAGATGAGAATAATGATTTGATCAGAGTTGGACAGTCTTATCTTAAATGTGAGCTTTATGTAAATATTCAAAAACATTTAACCTACTGATACCTCAATTAATGTAATTTTATTGGTATCTATTTTTATTTCTGAAATTTGCCACTCTCGGCTTATACTTGAGTCAATGTTTTCCCAGTTTTTTGTGGTAAAATTAGGTGCCTCAGCTTATATTCGGGTCGGCTTATACTCAAGTATATACAGTAATTGTTATGTGTGTCTGTAACTTTTATTGGCTTGCACATTTTTGCAGATATGTTAGCCATGAAAATGTGCTTTTGTGCTGCTTGTCCAATAAGTTTTTTGTTCATGAAATGAGATTTTTTTTTCTTTGCTTCCGACCTCCAAAGGCTTTGCCCAATCCCCGAGTTCCTCCCTATGACTGAAATAATGCACAAATCTACATGGCGTATGCAAAATCATTCTAGTTTCTTAGCGTGCCCACTTCTTTTTAACACACTCCATGACTTTGACTATCACCTTCTAAAAATGAAAAAGGTAATTGTCAAAGTCACGGGAGTGTTAAAAAGCTACAACTTACAGTAACTCCGACAATATCCCAAATGGGCCTCTCCTGTGCTTGGCTTCTTCTGAGCATCTTGCCAAGCCAATGCCTTTGATCTTATGCCTCTCTCCTGCCTTTGTGCCACCCCGCAGGTGTCTTCTTCACCTTCCACACCTTCCACCTGGAGAGCGGCCACGACTACCTGTTGATCACCGAGAACGGCAGCTTCAGCCAACCCCTGAAACAACTCACCGGTTCCCGCTTGCCGGCCCCGTTCAGCGCCGGCCTCTACGGGAACTTCTCTGCTCAAATCCGCTTCATTTCCGACTTCTCCATTTCGTACGAGGGCTTCAACATCACCTTTACAGGTAGGCATCGGAACCTCAAAGGTATCTTTCAATGTGAGCCGCTTGCCTGTCTCGAGCATGGGAATGAGACTGCCTTTGGGAGGAAAGGGTGCCAGATAGTTTAAGTCCTGCCAACACTCGCTTTCAGAAAATGCAGAACCGGGTCTTAAGGCTCGGATGCCGTGATACTGAGCCCTCTTTATCTCATCCAGAGTTCAGAGCCTGCTGTTCTCTGATAATGACTTCCAAGCTGCACTGAAATGTGTCTTTCTTGAAGGAACAGAGAGCAGCGGTAGGGATGATAGGCTTTTCCAGCCAACACAGCAGAAATCATTTCAAAAAGGGTTTTTTTTTGTCCAGAATGAATAGATTAGATACTGTTTCATGGGAAATCCAGGAAGAAATTGCCCAGCGTCTCTCACCATTGGCAATGCCAACTGAGGCTACTGGGAATTGCAATTCAACAAGATCTGGAGGGTTGTCTGATTCCTACCCTTTCTATATACAGGCAGTCCCTGATCACCCAACTTACAAATTACTACTACTACTACTACTACTACTACTACTACTAATAATAATAATAATAATAATCCTTTATTTATATAACGCTCCATCTCCTCGAGAAAACTCAGGGCAGTTTCCAGCATGTACAAAACAGTCAGTTGTCATAGTTAAGAACAGGGGGCAAAGAGCTACCCTCCCTTTCTGCTTCTTGCATCTGAAAACCATCATCAGAAACAACAACATCATTTCTTCCCCTGGGAACAACTCCCTGCTCTTTATTCCCCACAGCAGGAACACTCTGCCCCCGGATCCCATAATTCCCATCATCAGAGTCATCTTGAAATTCATCTTGAATCTGAATCCCATCATTATGCACATACAACCCAGAATCCTCATCAGAGTCACACAAGGGCAAAGGCTGAGTCACAACAGTGTGGTCAATTGCATTCCCATTGATTCTTAATCACTGCTATTCCTTGTGGGTGTATATACTGTATGTATATGTGTGTATTGGATATCTGTTTCAGCTCTGTCACCAGAACAATTGCTCCTTATTTTAATTCACTTGCCATGATCACAGTTTGGGATTATAAGTAGACTAGCTGTGCCCGGCCATGCGTTGCTGTGGCGAAGTATGGTGGTATATATTACAGTAGAATCTCACTTATCCAACATTCGCTTATCCAATGTTCTGGATTATCCAACGCAGTCTGGCTTTTAGTAGTAAATGTTTTTGTAGTCAGTGTTTTAAATTCATTGTGATATTTTGGTGGTAAATTTGTAAATACAGTAATTACTACACAGTATTACTGTCATGGAACTACTTGTTCTGTCAAATTTGTTGTATAACATGATGTTTTGGTGCTTAATTTGTATAATGATTACCTAATTTGATGTTTAAACGGCTTTTCCTGAAACCCTTCTTATTATCCAACTTATTCACTTATCCAACGTTCTGCCGGGGTGTTTATGTTGGATAAGTGAGACTGTACTGTATATTTATAATCAGAGCCGGCCCTAGGTATTTTTCAAGCGTAGGCGAACAGAATGTTGGCGCCCTCCCCCCAAACCAATCACCGAAAAATAAAAGCACTGGATAAGCGAAAATGTTGGATAATAAGGAGGGATTAAGGAAAAACCTATTAAACATCAAATTACATTAAGATTTTACAAATTAAGCACCAAAACATCATGTTTTACAACAAATCAACAGAAAAAGCAGTCTCGACTGCGCCCCATATGCTTTGCGCCCGAAGCGACCGCTTAATTCGCCACATTGTTGGACCGGCTCTGTTTATAATCTTATATTATCTGCTTAGAACTGGATTATATGAGGCCCCTTCTACACAGCTGGATAAAATGCACACTGAAGTGGATTATATGGCAGTGTGGAGTCAAGATAATGCAGTTCAAAGCAGATAATATAAGATTATAAATGGGTTATATAGCTGTGTGGAAGGGCCTTGAATCTACACTGCCATATAATCCAGTTAAAATAAGATAATCTGTATTTTATAGGCAGTGTGGAAGAGGCCTAAGTGAAGCCTAACTCTACCTGTCCCCTGGGCTGAGTGGGTTGCTAGGAGACCAAGTGGACGGAGCTTAGCCCTCTAACTGGCAGCAATTGGATAAAAACAATTATTCATCTCCCTCTAATTAGGACTTTATTTTTCTTTTCTTTTTTTTGTATGAACATAGAGGCATGGATGAGGGGTTGTGATGCCAAGTTTAGTGTTTCTGGGATGTGTAGTTTTGTTGTTTTGTCCTAGGCCGAAATTTCATTACCCTTTTATATATATATAGATTTCCATGGAAGTGGATAGAAACAGGTACGAGAGGAGGGATGGATGGTTTGGGGATGCCATGACTTCTTGGTTCTCTCTGTCAGAGTATGACCTAGAGCCTTGCGAAGAGCCTGAAGTGCCCACCTACAGCATCCGCAAGGGCCTCCAGTTTGGCGTGGGAGACGTCCTGACCTTCTCCTGTTTCCCCGGGTATCGTCTGGAAGGCGTCTCGCGCATCACCTGCCTGGGAGGGAGACGGCGTGTGTGGAGTTCGCCTCTGCCAAGGTGTGTTGGTAGGTGGTCACGTGCTTTAATTTTGCTTGGGCAATCTACCATATCATAATGTGACACTGGCCGTCTGTGGGGTTGTGAGTTTTACTCCCGCCGTCACCTCGGAAAGAGGCAAAGAAGAAGAGCAGCAACTTAGCGTCTGCTTCAGATGCAAACATGCCTCCCAAACAATGGCCGTTGAAATAAAGACCAAAGAAAAGTTCATCATTTAAGACAAATAACTAAATATAGCGATCCTGTTTGTGCTATATGCTTTATTTATTTATAGTATTTATATTCCGCCCTTCTCACCCCGAAGGGGACTCAGAGCGGATCACAATGTACACATACATGGCAAACATTCAATGCCATATGAACATAGAGACAGAGACAAAGACAGACACAGAGGCAATTTATATCTTCTCCAGCTTCCAGCTTTCTGATGGTATCCTTGATTCCGGCCACAGGGGGAGCAGCTGCTTCATTATCTACTGTGACGCCGAGTCCTTGGATACTTCCTCATTCCAAACGCTGCTGGATTATTTTTTTATGGTGTCGTAAATTAGTTAAATTAGCCTCCCTGAATAAGTGGTACCTAAATTTCCTACTTGATGGATGCAACTATCTTTCGGATTGCTTAGGTCAACAATGAGCTGTGCTATTTTTTTATTTTAATGGTTGGGTGCTCACTTCAACACGGGCTGCCCTCGAACTCATGACCTCTTGATCATAGTGATTTATTGCAGCTAGCTACTAACCAGCCTGCGCCACAGCCTGGCCCCAAGTTACTTGGGTAACTGCGCCACAAGTTATGTAACTTGTGGTTACACCTGCATATGTTTCATTTAGGGCAGCCATTCCTTGAGCTTTGTCTAACCCAGTGATGGCCAACCTATGACACACGTGTCAGTACTGACATGCCTAGCCATTTTTGCTGACATATATATATAAATAATATTATATCATTCTCTTATTATTCTATTATTATTGTAGTATATTATCATATTATTAGTATTATATTATTCATTATTCATGACTACATTGAAACTAGAATAGAGAGAAATCAGTGTGGAAACTTTGTGAAGCTTAAACTGCAAGAGGTACCATAGATTGTTGTACATGGAAATAATGGTAGTAAATAGTTTTTGATTTATTAAATACAGTTATATATTACAATTATACATTTTTGTTATTTAAACTATACATATTGCAAAATTATGGGTATTTTTCTCGAAGTGACACACCACCCAAGTCATGCTAGGTTTTTTGGTGAATTTTGACACACCCAAGCGTAAAAGCTTGCCCATCATTGGTCTAACCTCTCCACCAACAGTTGCTACATCCCTTTGTTTTTCTTCCTCTCTCTTTTTGGATAACTTCAGTATGGATATGAAAAGTCCCAGCAGCTTGGTTGCCACAATCACTCAACTGGGATGCAAGCCAACCAACAATTCCATGGATTGGTCCCATGTTTGTCCAGACTTTGGGCATGGCCTGAAGATGTTTGAACTAGTAGCCTATCATTGAAAGGGAGCACTTCCATCTCTTAAGGGTTGGATTGTGTTGGTGGTCTCGAAGAGTGTCAGGCCACTGTATCAATTAATGAATAATGAGTCAATACTACGCTACATCTGATTAATTAAATATGAGTCTGCTCTTGTTGGGAATATCAATTGGATCCAGGCCTAGGGATATAAATCATTTCCACTGTTTTGCCTTGCTGGATGAGATGAGACTTTGGGGGACTTCGGGATGAAAATTTAATTTGGGCCAAAACTGTTTTTGCAAATGCTTCTTTTTTTGTGTGTGTGTGATGAAAACATTGGCTGGTATTCAGTACTGCAGCGAAGAACGTGTAGCCTCAAGTTGTAGATTTGTCATGGCTCGGTATTTGCTCATCCTATGTAGCCAAAGCCCACCTTAATAGCCAGCAGCCCCCGGCTGATTGTAACAGCCATTCCATTGGGAAAAGTCGGTGCTGGTAATTGAGGTAATTGATAATTGGCCAGAATCACAGGATTGCTGTGAGTTTTCCAAGCTGTATGGCCATGTTCCAGAAGCATTCTCTCCTGATGTTTCTCCCACATCATAATTATTCCCATCAGAATTACATCTATACTCCTCGACCTTTTGTACTGGTCGCTCTTTTCTTGATTACTTGATATTAATTCAGGGCTCCTCCCTACCCAATGTGACCTTGAATGAATCTATTGCACTTTATTTAAAAATCTGTAATTTATAATGTGCACCTTGCTTATCCACTATTGTAACCTCATTGTTTTAATTCGATGTTTTAATACCGTGTTGTGGTTTGTTTGTTTTTTTGGTTTGTTTTTTTTTTCAGTTGCTGTGTACATATTATTATTGATTTTGTTCTCTGATGTTTCATATTTTATTTTATATTGTTTTGTATCTGATTTTGCTGTAAGCCGCCCTGAGTCCCCTTCGGGGGAGATGGAGGCGGGATATAAATAAACTTATTATTATTATTATTATTATTATTATTATTATTATTATTATTATTATTATTATCTATGACAGGCATTCTCAGAGGTACCTCACAACCTCAAGTTGTAGATTTGTCATGGCTATGTGCACCCTATATATTTTATTTTTCTCATGCACTTTTATTCATCTACTCCAATTTTAGTGAGTTGTGACAGTTACCTACTCATGCTTAGATGGATTCTCCGATGTCTCGTTGATGATTGATTAAGATTGTCTTATGCTTTATGGTTTGATCATTGTAAACTGTTTTAACTATAGTTGATTGTTTTGTTTTAACTATGATGTTATAGGTTTAAAAATGTTTTGCGATGTTTGATGGTTGGGCTTGTCCCTATGTGAGCCGCTCCGAGTCCCCTTTGGGGAGATGGAGGCGGCATATAAAAATAAAGTTATTATTATTATTATTATTATTATTATTATTATTATTATTATTATTATTTTATGACACAGCAAACAAGATAGATATGCTGGATTTCGTATCACAAAATCACAAGTCAAACACTTCCCAAGTGTCTAGGACATTATTATTATTATTATTATTATTATTATTATTATTATTATTTTATGACACAGCAAACAAGATAGATATGCTGGATTTCGTATCACAAAACCACAAGTCGAACACTTCCCAAGTGTCTAGGACTGTGTGATGTATTTTCAGATGATGAGCGCAGATCCCAGCAGGGTGGCCTTTTGCAGTTTGCAGATCGTAATTTTGTCAATGTCTATTGTTTCCAAATGCCAGCTGAGATCTTTTGGCATGGCACCCAGTGTACCCATCACCACCGGGACCACCTGCACTGGTTTCTGCCAGAGTCTTTGAAGTTCAATCTTGAGGTCCTGATAGCGGCTGAGATTATTATTATTATTATTATTATTATTATTATTATTATTAACTCTGAGGATGCCTGCCATAGATGTGGGCAAAACGTCAGGAGAAAATGCTTCTGGAACATGGCCATACAGCCCGGAAAACTCACTTGGCAAACGAGCAACCTCTTTCCCTTGATCTGGAAGTTGGTTCTTAAGATGAATTGAGGTGGAATTAGTTGGTAATATCAACTAAGTAGCCAATCCAGCATTCCAGCAATTGTATTTTGGGCAAAATACATTTTTAAGGTGAAACACCCAAAAAAAGAGAGAGAGAGAAGAATGCTAGTCTTTGTGTTGTTGAAGACTTTCATGGCCGGGAGCACAGGGTTGTTGTATGTTTTCCGGGCTGTATGGCCATGTTCCAGAAGCATTCTCTCCTGACATTTCACCCACATCTATAGCAGGCATCCTCAGAGGTTGTGAGCTTTGGAGAAACTTGCAAGGAAGGTTTATATATCTGTGGAAGTTCCTGGGTGGGGAGAAGAACTCTTGTCTATTGGAGGCCAGTGGACAACTTCAACAGAAAGGAGGAAACCATGAAAATGAACAAAATCTGGCTACCAGTATTAAAAAAAACTCCAAAATCAGAACAGTAAATAAGGAGCAGCACTCTGAAAACAGAAGAATTCCAGACAGGAATCAATCAGTGGCAGCTAATGACTCTTATTCATTTATTTTATTTACAGCATTTATATTCCGCCCTTCTCACTCAGGGCGGATCACATTACACATATAGGCAAACATTCAATGCCTTTTAACATAGAACAAAGACAAACAAACATAGGCTCCGAGCGGCCTCGAACTCATGACCTCCTGGTCAGAGTGATTCATTGCAGTGATTGATTGTAGCTGCTCTCCAGCCTGTGCCACAGCCCGAGCTGAACAAAAGATTCCCCCAGGCCAGGATGTGAAGCGTGGAAGGCCATTTAATGCTAACAAAGATGATTAATTACAACATTCACCAAGAGTTGTTCCCCCCATCCAGGAACTTCCACAGATCTATAAACCTTCCTAGCTTAGGATTGTTGTATGTCTTTCGGGCTGTGTGGCCATGTTCCAGAAGCATTCTCTCCTGACGTTTCGCCCACATCTATGGCAGGCATCCTCAGAGGTTGTGAGGTATGGATAAACTAAGTAAGGAAATACCTCACAACCTCTGAGGATGCCTGCCATAGATGTGGGCGAAACGTCAGGAGAGAATGCTTCTGGAACATGGCCACACAGCCCGAAAGACATACAACAACCCTGTGATCCCGGCCATGAAAGCCTTCAACAACACATCTTCCTAGCTTAGTTTCTCCATACCTCACAACCTCTGAGGATGCCTGCTGTAGATGTAGGCGAAACGTCAGGAGAGAATGCTTCTGGAACTTGGCCATACAGCCCGGAAAACATAGAGCAACCCAATGTTAGTCTTGTTAGTCCTTTCTCTTTCTACATTCCCAATGCAAGCCATTTAAGCAGAGAGAGAGATGATCAACTGAAATCGACATCTGTTTCTTAAAAAAATTCAGCGGCATGAATGCGATTTCCTGCTTCTTGGCAGGGGGTTGGACTGGATGACCCATGAGGTCTCTTCCAGCTCTACTATTCTATGATTCTATGTCCTGTGAATGTTAAAATTCAATCGCTTTGCCTCTCTCTGTAGCTGAATGTGGCTCTTCCGTCACCGGGACGCAAGGAGTCCTCCTGTCGCCAAACTATCCACTCAACTACAACAACAACCACGAATGTATCTACTCCATCCAGACGCAGCCGGGAAAAGGAATCCAGCTCAAAGCCAGGGCTTTCAACCTGGAGGCCGGGGATGTCCTCAAGGTAATGACTCATAATAATAATAATAATAATAATAATAATAATAATAATAATAATAATAATAACTTTATTTTTATACCCTGCCCCATCTCCCCGGAGGGACTCGGAGCGGCTTACATGGGGACAAAGCCCGACATCTCTATATATATAAAAGAGTGATGGAATCCTGGCGACCGCCAAAACAACAAAACTAAACACCCCACAACCTCGAAAACTGACAACACAACCCATCATCCACGCCCCTAGGTTGATACAACAAAAAGAAAAGAAAAATAAAGTCCTAATTAGAGGGAGAAAAATAATTGTTTTTATCCAATTGCTGCCACTTAGAAGACTAAGCTTGGTCTCCTAGCAACCCACTCACCCAGGGGACAGGCAGAGTTAGGCCTCACTTAGGCCTCTTCTACACTGCCTATAAAATACAGATTATCGACATATCTATATATATATAAAAGAGTGATGGAATCCTGGCGACCGCCAAAACAACAAAATTAAACACCCCACAACCTCGAAAACTGACAACACAACCCATCATCCACGCCTCTAGGTTGATACAACAAAAAGAAAAGAAAAATAAAGTCCTAATTAGAGGGAGAAAAATAATTGTTTTTATCCAATTGCTGCCACTTAGAAGGCTAAGCTTGGTCTCCTAGCAACCCACTCATCCAGGGGACAGGCAGAGTTAGGCCTCACTTAGGCCTCTTCCACACTGCCTATAAAATACAGATTATCAGATTTTAACTAGATTAGATGGCAGTGTAGACTCAAGGCCCTTCCACACAGCTATATAACCCATTTATAATCTTACTAGCTGTGCCCGGCCACGCGTTGCTGTGGTGTTGTCTGGTGGTGTTGGTGAGAACTTGTTGAGGTAGTGGTGGTATTGAATGTCTGTTGTATGGTTGTCCTTATGTTTAGTATGCATTTGGTTGTTTGTGTACTGTGAAAGTGGTGAGGGTAGAGGGGGTCTATGTCCCTGTGTAGTATTGTATAGTATTTATACGTTGTCCATGTGTTGTGAATGCTTGGATTGTGTCCTGCTGCATAGTAGAAAGGGTTGGGCTGGTTGGCCCTTAGGGGTTTCTCCAAACTCTTGTGCCTGTCCCCTGGGCTGAGTGGGTTACTAGGAGACCAAGTGGGTGGAACTTAGCTTTGTAACTGGCAGCAATTGGATAAAAACAATTATTCCTCTAATTAGGACTTTATTTTTCTTTTCTTTTTGTTGTATCAACCTAGAGCCGTGGATGATGGGTTGTTTTGTCCGCTGCCCTGATGCCATCACTCTTTTATATATATAGATATTATCTGCTTTAACTGGATTATCTGGACTCCACACCTTTACCCTTTACCTTAACTACCACCAATTCCTCAATACTTTATTTCCATACCACCATACTTCACCACAGCAACGCGTGGCCGGGCACAGCTAGTACAATAAAACAGTGAAGCGAATATTTCAACAATAAAACATCAACATCAATAAAGCCATAATAAAAAAAACAACATACAGCATAAAATATTAAAAACAGAAGACTAAAACACGGATCTGGGCCAAGGTGCAGCATATTTCAACATGGGAGAGGTAGTTTCTTAGTCTAAGTAGTCAATAAAGTGCATAGTAATAATGGCAGAGTATCCTATTGTTAAATGGGCAGATAGTTCGAACCTGCAATAATTAATCATCGATGAATGAATCATCCGCCCATGGTAGCAACCGAGAGGCTTATGGTGAGGCTAGAGTAAACAGCATGGCTGGAAATCAGCTCCCTTCCAAATTGCTTAATCCCAAACAGAATTTGCAGGCTTGCCAAGCAGAAAAAGCACCATCACGGAGCAGATCATCAGTTGTAAATAGAGCCTGGCAGTCTGGCTTGCTTCAAACTAGATGTGGGAGAAATGCTCTCAAAAGATCGCTGTCTAGAGGTGTTGTTGTTGTTTTAATTCAAAGCCGGTGGGAACGTGGACGGAACAGGCACCGGAGAGAATGTGGATGGAAACACCCACCTCTTAAAAAGATAACATTGTGAGCGATTGGTCTGAAATTTTGGCTGAGATTCTGCTCACGGCTGGCGAAGCGTAAAGCTCCCACCGACAGTGCCATCCAGCAGCCATTCTCCGCATGGACACAATGGTGGGATTGTGCTCACACACCATTGCTCTGTAGGTGAATGGCAAAACCATGACGTAAAAAAACACTGCATAACATCTAGACTCTACAACTGGGAGTTGTATTGGCACAGCAAACCCAAGCCCTAGTGTTTTGTAGGAAATGAGCAATGGAACAAAGCAATCCTAGCTGTTAGCTATAATGGGGTAGGATTAGGCGAAAGGCTCGTGTGGCAGGAAAAATGTTCTCTTGCCAACAGAATTGTATTCTGCCATCTGATCTCAGATATACCATCCAAGATATTGCAGGATATGTGTGACCCGAATATAAGCCAAGGCACCTAATTTTACCCCAAAAAACTGGGAAAACATTGACTCCAGTATACGCTGAGATACCAATAAAATTACTGTATATACTCGAGTATCAGCCAACCCGAATATAAGCCAAGGCACCTAATTTTACCCCAAAAAAACTGGGAAAACATTGACTCCAGTATACGCTGAGATACCAATAAAATTACCATATATACTCGAGTATAAGCCGACCCGAATATAAGCCGAGGCACCTAATTTTACCACCAAAAAAAATGGGAAAACATTGACTCCAGTATACGCTGAGATACCAATAAAATTACTGTATATACTCGAGTATCAGCCAACCCGAATATAAGCCAAGGCACCTAATTTTACCCCAAAAAAACTGGGAAAACATTGACTCCAGTATACGCTGAGATACCAATAAAATTACTGTATATACTCGAGTATCAGCCAACCCGAATATAAGCCAAGGCACCTAATTTTACCCCCAAAAAACTGGGAAAACATTGACTCCAGTATACGCTGAGATACCAATAAAATTACTGTATATACTCGAGTATCAGCCAACCCGAATATAAGCCAAGGCACCTAATTTTACCCCCAAAAAACTGGGAAAACATTGACTCCAGTATACGCTGAGATACCAATAAAATTACTGTATATACTCGAGTATAAGCCGACCCGAATATAAGCCGAGGCACCTAATTTTACCACAAAAAACTGGGAAAACATTGACTCAATTATAAGCTAAGAGTGGTGCCTTGGCTTATATTCGGGTCGGCTTATACTCGAGTAATGGTAATTTTATTGGTATCTCAGCTTATACTGGAGTCCATGTTTTCCCAGTTTTTTGTGGTAAAATTAGGTGCCTCGGCTTATATTCGGGTTGGCTTATACTCGAGTATATACAGTAATATACCATATATATTTGAGTATAAGCCGACCTGAATATAAGCCCACCAGGACCCTCACCCAAGTATAAGCCGAGGAGGGTTTTTTTTCAGTCCTAAAAAAGGGCTGAAAACCTAAGCTTATACTCGAGTATATATAGTATATAAGCAAGGAAGGCAGGAAAAGAGTTTATATCACCTCGAGATGAACTATTTTGCGGGGTGGGGAGATCAAGGCCAGCAGTGGGTAAGTCTGGATGGAAAAGTGTCCCTTTCATTTGCAGTGCCTCCTCTCTCTTCCAGATTTACGATGGCAACAATAACTCAGCCCGTCTCCTGGGCTCCTTCAGCCGAAGAGAGATGCTGGGCATCAGCGTCAACAGCACCTCCAGCACCATGTGGCTTGACTTCATCACGGATGGAAACAACACCAGCCAAGGCTTTGAACTGCAGTTTTCTAGTAAGTCCAGACCGTAGGCAGAAGAACAGGAGGCTTCCTTTCAACTGTTGCTCAAAGCAGTGACTCTTAGTGCCGTACAGAAATAACAATGGGGCAGAAACTTATGTTTATTGTGTGCCTTCAAAACACCTTCGATTCATGGTGATCCCAAGATGGATCTATCATGTTTTTCCTTGACAAAATCCACTCTGAGGAGAGGTTACCTTTGCCTTCCCACGAGGTTGAAAGAATATGACTTGCCCAAGACCAGGGGTCCCCAAACTTTTTAAACAGGGGGCCAGTTCACAATCCTTCGGACCATTGGAGGGCCAGACTATAGTTGGTCACCGAGCAATAAATAATAATAATAATAATAATAATAATAATAATAATAATAATAATAATAATAATAATAAAGAGAGTTGGAAGAGACCCTTTGGGCCATTGAGTCCAATCCCCTTCTGCCTTTGTGCACCGAAAGCACAAGCAAAGCACCCCTGATGGATTGCCACCCAGCCTCAATGTTAATAATAATAATAATAATAATAATAATAATAATAATAATAATAATAATAATAAAAAGAGGGTTGGGCCATTGAGTCCAATCCCCTTCTGCCTTTGTGCACCGAAAGCACAAGCAAAGCACCCCTGATGGATTGCCACCCAGCCTCAATGTTAATAATAATAATAATAATAATAATAATAATAATAATAATAATAATAATAAAGAGGGTTGGAAGAGACCCTTGGGCCATTTTGTCCAACCCCCTTCTGCCACTGCGGACCAAACGCACAAGCAAAGCACCCCTGACAGATGGCCACCCAGCCTTAATGTTAATAATAATAATAATGAAATAATGATAATTCGTTCTGTGCAATAATGCTTGGCACTTATGAGACACATATGAAAGCCTTGGACTTTCCATCAACCATAGCTGGAGTCCCAAGTCAACGTGAAGACAAAGGCTGGGCTCAAATTTCCCAACTACATTAGAGTCTCACTTATCCAACGTTCTGGATTATCCAACACATTTCTGTAGTCAATGTTTTCAATATATCATGATATTTTGGTGCTAAATTCATAAATACAGTAATTACTACATAGCATTACTGCTTATTGAAATACTTTTTCTGTCAAATTTGTTGTTAAACGTGATGTTTTGGTGCTTAATTTGTAAAATCATAACCTAATTTAATGTGCAATAGGCTTTTCCTTAATCCCTCCTTATTATCCAACATATTCACTTATCCAACGGTCTGCCGGCCCATTTATGTTGGATAAATGAGACTCTACTGTACCTTATATACTTGAAGATAAGCCGAGTTTTTCACCCCCTTTTTTTGAGCTGAAAAGATCTCCCTCGGCTTATAATGGGGTCAAGGCTAAGGCTGGGCAACAGAACCTGGAGGCATTGCTTGCAATAGATGATATTTTCCTCTCTTATCCTCCTTTATCAGTGTGTTTTCCAAAGCCTCCCTCGCTCTTAACCAAGGGAGTGTTTTGAAAAGGGAAAGACGCCCTTGCAAGTCAGGAAAAAGAAAAATATCCATTAATCTTATAAAAGCATTTCCCCTGAAATATTTGTTAATCCCTCCTACAGATATATAGGCATTAACCCTCTGCATGCATTTGCAATCCCTATATACTTATATATCTGTATCTATTTATATACATTAATTTATATATGAATTTTCTCCTCATATGTTTGCAGGCCTTGCAAATTCTATATACATATAGATCCATGTACCTGGATATCTCTATTCATATACAGTAGAGTCTCACTTATCCAACACTCGCTTATCCAACGTTCTGGATTATCCAACGCATTTTGTAGTCAATGTTTTCAATACATCATGATATTTTGGTGCTAAATTTGTAAATACAGTAATTACTACATAGCATTACTATGTATTGAAATACCTTTTCTGTTAAATTGGTTGTATAACATGATGTTGTGGTGCTTAATTTGTAAAACCATAAACTAATTTGATGTTTAATGGGCTTTTTCTTAATCTCTCCTTATTATCCAACATATTTGTTTATCCAACGTTCTGCCGGCCCGTTTATGTTGGATAAGTGAGACTCTACTGTACATATAGATTCATGTACCTGGATATCTGTATTCATATACAATAGAGTCTCACTTATCCAACACTCGCTTATCCAAAGTTCTGGATTATCCAACACATTTTTGTAGTCAATGTTTTCAATATATCGTGATATTTTGATGCTAAATTCATAAATACAGTAATTACTACATAGCATTACTGCGTATTGAACTACCTTTTCTGCCAAATTTGTTGTCTAACATGATGTTTTGGTGCTTCATTTGTAAAATCATAACCTAATTTGATGTTTAATAGGCTTTTCCTTAATCCCTCCTTATTATCCAACATATTTGTTTATCCAACGTTCTGCCCGCCCGTTTATGTTGGATAAGTGAGACTCTACTGTATGTACATTATTTAACCTATTGATGCCTTGATTAATGTAATTTTATTGCTATCTATTTTTATTTTGAAATTTACCAGTAGCTGCTTCATTTCCCGCCCTCGGCTTATACTCGGGTCAATAAGTTATCCCAGTTTTTTGTAATAAAATGAGGTGCCTCGGCTTATATTTGGGTCGGCTTATACTTTAGTATATAGGGTAACTTGTTGCTCTTTTCTTCTGCTTTGAGGTTTCGAGTTGATCAAGTGCGAAGACCCTGGCGTCCCTGAGTTTGGCTACAAAGTCCACGATGAGGGACACTTTGCGGGAAGCTCCGTTTCCTTTAACTGTGACCCTGGTTATACGCTGAGAGGAAGCCGAGTCCTCGCCTGCTTAACCGGGGAGCGTCGGGCCTGGGATCAACCTCTGCCCATCTGCGTAGGTATGACTCCCCTCTTTTGTGCAAATGCCCCGTAGCTTCAGGAAGGTCTGCCATTGCCGTCACTATACCCAGGGACATTCAGTGCTTTGCAATTGAACAGGTGGATGATTTCCTTCTGAATTTCAGTTCGAGCATCAAAGGGCTTATTCACAGGTGCATAACCCTTGGCTAAAATTAATTCTACAAAGTTCAAAATAAATCTAAAGGTAAAGGTTTCCCCTGACGTTAAGTCCAGTCGTCACCGACTCTGTTGTTTGGTGCTCATCTCCATTTCTAAGCCAAAGAGCCGGCGTTGTCCATAGACACCTCCAAGGTCATGTGGCTAGAATGATTGCATGGAGCGCTGCTATCTTCCTGCCAGAGCAGTACCTATTGATCTACTCACATTGGCATGTTTTCGAACTGCTAGGTTGGCAGGAGCTGGAGCTAACAGCGGGCGCTCATTCCGCTCCCGGGATTTGAACCTGGGACCTTTTGGTCAGCAAGTTCAGCAGCTCAGCGCTTTAACACACTGTGCCATCAGGGGCCGCAAAACAAATCTAGAATAAATTTATTGTCCCTCTGGTATCAAAGTTGCCCTCTGCTAGAAATGCGGCCTTTGCCCAAGGGACATGGTTTTCCGTAATGCCTCACTTGGTTTCAATGACAAAACGATTCAGCAGAAAACCTTGCCAGAGCTTCCAAAAGTGGCTCATTCAGACTACAACGCCCAGAATCCTTCAATCAGCATCCAGGAGTTCAGCTCCTGGAGCAATTCCATCAGCGTAGCCTCCAAAAAATCCTGCAAATCTCTTGGCAAGACAGGCGGACAAATTTCAGCATGCTGGAAGAAGAAAAGACCACCAGCACTCAAGGGATGTTCCTATGCCATCAACTCCATTGAACTGGCCATGTTGTCCAAATGTCCGATCACCATCTTCCAAAGCAGTTGCTATACTCCCAACTCAAGAATGGGAAACGTAATGTTGGTAGACAAAAAAAGAGATTTAAAGATGGGCTTAAAGCTAACCTCAAAAACTGTGGCATAGACACTGAGAACTGGAATACCTTGGCCATTAAGTGGTCTAACTGGAGGTCAGCTGTGCCCAGCAGTGCTGTGGAATTCAAAGAGGCACAAATGGTGGGCAAAAGGGAGAAATGTGCCAAGCAGAAAACGCATCAAGCCAACCCTGACCGGGACCGCCTTCCATCTGGAAACCGATGTCTTCACTGCGGAAGAACATGCGGGTCAAGAATAGGTCTCCACAGCCATTTACACATCCACCGCCAAGACACTACACTTGGAGGACCATCATTCTCGAGCTATGAGGGATCGCCTAAGTAAGTAAAAGTCAATCAGCATGTTCCTTGGCATGTCAGTGTCTTACCAAGGAGATGGATTTTTGCAACAACCCAAAAACTACATTCCTAGGAAATGAACACAAGCTCTTGAAATGAGGAATTGATCTACAGCCGGGCTCTTCCAGGAGATTTACTTACTCGCGCTCCGTGCATTCTTGTTTTAAAAGCCAGCCGTAGTGTTTTTAATTGCTGTTGTTTCCATTTCAGGTTCCACGCCACCCCTTTTCCAATAACCTTCAGGTTAACTAAGTGATCAATGGAAACAAGGCTGTTTGTCTCTTTTAGTATACTGCAAGGCAACAAATCAAGCTCTCCATTTCGGGCAATATCTTGTTTTAACAGCTTGGCTACCTTTCTCTGTGCAGAGCATTTACTCTATGCGTTCAGAATTCTACCTTGAGGAAGGACGAGAAATGATTATTGTGTGTATTTTCGTGGTTTTATTTGTCACTCATTTTACTTACTTACTTAATTTTTATCCCACCTTTGTTCCAACGTTGGCTAACATCAAGCATGACACAATACAAATTACTGTATATACTCGAGTATAAGCCTAGTTTTCAGCCCTTTTTTAGACTGAAAAAGCTTCCCCCGGCTTATACTCGGGTGAGGGTCCTGGTTGGCTTATATTTGGGTCAGCTTATACTCGAGAATACATGGTACATTTATTATTTTTCTCTATTCTTATTGGTATCATTACATTTATTATTTTTCTCTATTATTGTTGCTACTATTACATTTATTTTACTCTATTTTATTATTATTATTAATACATTTATTATTTCACTGATCTTATTATTACATCTATTACTTTATTTAGTACTAAATGTATTATTTTCCTTTATTATTATTATTATTAATACATTTATTATTTTACTCTATTTATTACTATATGTATTATTTCCTTTATTATTATTATTATTATTATTATTATTACATGTATAATAATAATAATAATAATAATAATAATAATAATAATAATAATAAACTTTATTTATACCCCGCCACCATCTCCCCAACGGGGACTCGTATTATTTTACTCTATTATTATTAAAAGGATACATAAGAAGATGAGAATAATGATTTGATCAGAGTTGGACAGTCTTATCTTAAATTTGAGCTTGATTTAAATATTCAAAAACATTTAACCTACGGATGCCTCAATTAATGTAATTTTATGGGTATCTATTTTTATTTCTGAAATTTACCACTCTCGGCTTATACTGGAGTCAATGTTTCCCCAGTTTTTTTGTGGTAAAATTAGGTGTCGCGGCTTATATTCAGGTCGGCTTATACTCGAGTATATACGGCACTTAATTTTTATCCCACCTTTGTTCCAACGTTGGCTAACATCAGGCGTGACACAATACAAATTAAAAACAAAACAAATGCATATGAGTATTAATCAATAATTCATTATTTGTGTCAAGAGATGGCTGATAAATGGTCAAAGGTCTGGAAATCATTAATATTTCTGAAGAGCAGCTCAAGAACCTAGATATCTTCAGCCTAGACTAGAGAAGGTTGAGAGTGGATGTGACAACCAATGTTTAAATATCTAAAAAGAGATCATGTTGAGAAGGGAACCAATTTATTTTCTGCAGCTCCAGAGACTAAGCATAGGGCAATAGATTCAAATCAGAACATTAAACATTATTTAAAATATCCTGGTGGTATGTGCTTTGGAGGTTTTTAAACAGACCGGATGGTCATCTATGAGGTTGAACGGTTGGACCTTGGGGTCTCTTCGAACTTTTTATGATCCCAGTTGTTGAGTGCTGATGTTTCTTCTTCCAGCTGAATGTGGAGGCAGTATCAAAGGCGAAACCTCAGGAAGGATCCTGTCTCCTGGGTATCCCACACCCTATGACCACAACCTCAATTGTGTCTGGACAGTAGAAGCAGAGCCAGGTTGCACCATTGGGTAAGTTTGCTGGTTTTTTACATCCCAGCCCATAGCACGAGATCACTGAATGCCATATATGTCAAGCAGCTTGAAACAATTGCGTGATTTAAACCAGCCTAAAAGCATATTAAACAATTTAACAAACAGCTCAATGTGTTGTCAAAGGCTTTCATGGCCGGGATCACAGGGTTGTTGTATGTCTTTCGTGCTGTGTGGCCATGTTCCAGAAGTATTCTCTCCTGATGTTTCACCCACATCTATGGCAGGCATCCTCAGAGGTTGTGAGGTATGGATAAACTAAGGCAAGGAAAGGAAAGAATATATATCTGTGGAGAGTCCAGGGTGTGACAAGAGTCTTTGTCACTGGGAAGCCAGCATTAATGTTTCAGTTAATCACCCTAATTAGCATTGGAAAGGTTTTGTCTCTTGCCTGGGGGCATCCTTTGTTCAGTCAAGTCCTCAGAATGTTGGTTCCCATCTACTGTTTTGATTTTGGAGTTTTGTAATACTGGTAGCCAGATTTTGTTCATTTTCATGGTTTCTTCCTTTCTGTTGAAGTTGTCCACATGCTTCTAGTGGATTTCAATGGCTTCTCTGTGTAGTCTGACATGATAGTTGTTGGAATGGTCCAGCATTTTTGTGTTCTCAAATAGTATCCTGTGTCCAGGCTGGTTCATCAAATGCTCTGCTATGGCTGATTTCTCTGGTTGAATTAGTCTGCAGTGCCTTTCATGTTCTTTGACTCTTGTTTGGGCAAAGCTGCGTTTGGTGGTCCCTATGTAGACTTGTCCACAGCTGCATGGGATCCGGTAGACTCCTGCAGAGGAGAGAGGATCCCTCTCGTCCTTCGCTGACCTTAGCATTTGTTGGATTTTCTTTGTGGGTCTGTAGATAGTTTGTAGGTTGTGCTTCTTCATCAGTTTGCCTATGCGGTCAGTGGTTCCCTTGATGACTGGTAAGAACACCTTTCCTCTGGGTGGATCTTTGTCTTGACTCTCATGGCTTGTTCTTGGCCTTGCAGCTCTTCTGATGTCTGTGGTGGAGTCTCCATTGGCCTGGAGAGCCCAGTTTAGAGCAAATGGCTTTTAAAAGTTGAAACAGTTCAAAATTACATGCATGGGCACAAAAGATTTAATAAACAGCTGCATTTGCAGCCATCACCCAACTGAAGCCGGCATTCACAGAACACTGGAGTCAAGGCAAAAAATCATATCAGCACCACTGCTACAAATTATTTACTCTCAACATGAAATAGTATCGAAGCTTAGAAAGATTGGTTAGTATGCTGTTAGTAATCAATGTTTGTGTGTATTCTCGTACAGATTAATTTGGACTTTTTTGTCGAGCGCAGAAGTCTGGGCTCAATGCAATGTTGTACAATCAGAAGTGTGCATAGAGTGCCCTTTCACATATGTGGCCATTGCACATGCAAATACATATTTCAGATTTAGCCATGCATTTCATATGTAGTTGCAAATCCCATTGTGCAATGTTGCAATCCACTAATGAGCTGGTATTGTGCTATTTGTCACATAATATCACAAATATACACTTACGCTCCACCTTATTGACTTGAGTTGAATTGCCTTTTTATTCCCAGGTTCTCCCACTTACAAATTCTGTCAGTTGTAGAAGGAAAGGTAATTGAACCTCTGCTTCAAAGCACCCGTTCATACCTCCCACATGCTGATTTAATACCACTGTAAGCCTAGCATAGGTGCTCTTGTACAAAGTACTTGTACTTGGAAATGCAAAATAAATAATGAAGAAAAATCACATCTGAATAACCCAATGTTTCTGGAAAGAGAAGCTGTTTTTTACAACCTGTGTGAATTATGCAAATGGATACCATTAGCATGATTATTTCTTAACTTCACGTGATTTATTTTGCAGCATTTACTACTTGGCACCGGCAGATGACAGTTAAAAAAATAGGTCAATGAAGTTCACAATCAGTAAATTAATCAACTCGGCTTCTTTGTTTCTTCTTTTAAAAAATCTTGTTGATTAATCAGTAGTCAAGGTTTGCTTTCAGTATGAGTTAATGGAAGACCTGCAGACTCTTTTGGTGTTGGTTTAGTCTTTTTAAAAAAATTGCTGAAATCAGGAAGGAATGAAGAAAAGTAGTACTAGATGTTAAATCCATATCTGTTGCGTGGGGTTTCTATCTTAAAGGCAATTTGTACCTGTGTAGCTGCAACAATGCTACAATTACAACATTACAGGAAACAATCAGGGCCAGCTAACACCACCCAACAAAGGTACCCCCAGACAGGAAGCAGCCAGGCTTTAAAGCTACAAGGCTAATCAAGGTGACGAATTGCAGCATTCACACTTGCCTCAAACAAACAAGAGTTCTTTTTCCCACCTTGGACGTTATTCCACAGATATATAAACCCCACTTGCCTAGTTTCCAGCAGACCTCACAACCTCTGAGGATGCCTGCCATAGATGTGGGTGAAACGTCAGTAGAGAATGCTTCTGGAACATGGCCAGACAGCCTGCCATAGATGTGGGTGAAACATCAGGAGAGAATGCTTCTGGAACATGGCCATATAGATATATAAACCCCACTTGCCTAGTTTACAACAGACCTCACAACCTCTTAGTATGCTTGCCACAAATGTGGGCAAAACATCAGGAGAGAATGCTTCTGAAACATGGCCAGACAGCCTGCCATAGATGTGGGTGAAACGTCAGGAGAGAATGCTTCTGGAACATGGCCAGACAGCCTGCCATAGATGTGGGTGAAACGTCAGGAGAGAATGCTTCTGGAACATGGCCAGACAGCCTGCCATAGATGTGGGTGAAACATCAGGAGAGAATGCTTCTGGAACGCTGCTATTAGACCTAGTTGGTTTGGCATCACCATCTTCCATTTGGATTTTTTCTGCAAATAGTGCATGGAAATTGGGTCGCTGTGGGTTTTCCAGGCTGTATGGCCATGTTCCAGAAGCATTCTCTCCTGACGTTTCGCCCACATCTGTGGCAAGCATCCTCAAAGGTTGCGAAGTCCGTTGGAAACTAGGCAAGTGGGGTTTATATATCTGTATGGCCATGTTCCAGAAGCATTCTCTCTTGATGTTTCCAACGGACTTTGCAACCTCTGAGGATGCTTGCCATAGATGTGGGCGAAACGTCAGGAGAGAATGCTTCTGGAACATGGCCATACAGCCTGGAAAACCCACAGCGACCCAATTTCCGTGCACTATTTGCAGAAAAAGTCCAAATGGAAGATGGTGACGCCAAACCAACTAGGTCTAATAGCAGCAAGGGCAGCCAGTTTGGGATCAGTTTTTCGTGAATGTGTCAACCAGAATTTGTAGTCCCAAATGGCCCCATTGAATTCATGGGCCCTGTTGCAAGTAGCATCCGTTCAAACATATTAGGGTTTGGGAGACTTGTGATAGTCATTACTTTGTAATTAATTTATATTTGTAATTAATTTATATATAATTAATTTATATATGTTAATTACATATATATATATATATATATATATATATATATATATATATATATGGCATGCAGTACAGTTTTCAGTCAGTAGGAGGCAGATGTCCCCAACCACTGCACAGGTTTGCAGTCAATCCATTTGTAACCAAAATGATGTTGGGGTTGTATGTATTCTGGGCTGTATGGCCATGTTCCAGAAGTATTCTCTCCTGACATTTTGCCCAAATCTATGGCAGGCATCCTCAGAGGTTGTGAGATATGGAGAAACTAAGCAAGGAAGGTTTATATATATCTGTGGAAAGCCCAGAGTGAGAGAAGAACTCTTGTCAGTTGGAGGCCAGTGTGAATGTTGTAGTTAATCACCCTAGTTAGCATTGAATAGCTTCATCTCCTGGCTTCTTCCTGTTAATGTGGGATTTGTGTATTGACAGTGTTTAAATGAAATTTGTGTCTTGCCTGTATTGCATACTGATTGCATCATCCAGAGTGTACTATAGACTGGAAAGAGTTAATTACTAAGAAGCTGTGATGATCTTGATGTGTGACTGGAACCAGGGAGTGTCCAGACACAAGTGTGTATGCATTGCTGATTGCATCAGTTCAGTTCAGTTCAGTTCTGACACTTCCTGCCTGGGGGTATCCTTTGTTCAGAATCGTTAGCTGCCCCTGGTTGAGTCATGTCTGGAACTCCTCTGTTTTCAGAGTGTTGCTTCTTATTTACTGTTCTGATTTTTGAGTTTTTTAATACTGGTAGCCAGATTTTGTTCATTTTCATGGTGATCAACTACATAGTGGGGTCCAGATCTAGAAGTGGTAGCGGTTGTGCTTTTTTTACTGAAACCAGGAAAACACAAGTGTTTCGGGTATTGTGTCCAATACTGATAATCAAACCAAGGGCCCTGTCAGCCTGAGTGAAGCTGAGCATGTTCTCGCGTGCCAAATAAAGAGCCAAAGGTGTAGCTCTCTTGGAAAAGCAGTGAATTAATAACCATGCAGTTGTCTGACATATATAATGCATTACCATAGCACCCATTATCTCCAAGATGAAATTAAAATATTATAAGCTTCACGCTGCTGACGCTGCCTAACAAGGGGAGAAAGAAGGGCAATGAAAAAGAAAAAAGGCAACGCTTCCCTTCAATTCATCTTCAAGTACAGAAAAAAAGTCTCTGACTTTTCATTTTATCATCTTGGTTAAAAAGCACTGAATTAAAGGCTCTTTTTCAACCGAATCTACTGATGCGGTCCAGTTAGTTCAGCTTTCTCATCTCAGATATCTCATGTTCTGTAACTGAAAACTGGTCTGTGTTATATAGCGACTAAAAGTGTTCCTTGCACCCCGTAATTATATTGGTTTCATTCCACTTTGACTGCTTTGGATTCATTATAAGGAATCTTGGGATTTGGAGTTTGGGTCGAATTCGAAATAAAGCTTTAAGGAATTGGTGGTAGTTAGTATATGTTATTTCCTAAAGCTTGTGAATATAAATTGGCATTCTGGGTTATATAGCTGTATGGAAGGGCCTTGAGTCTACACTGCCATATAATCCTGTTCAAATCAGATAATCTGTATTTTATAAGCAGTGTAGAAGAGGCCTAAGTGAACCCTGTCTGTCCCCTGGCACCATTGTGGCTGAGGAGGTTGCTATGACATGAAGGGGGCGGGGCTTAAAGGGGGCTACCCTTCTGACTGGCAGCCGGGGGAGAATGGCCCTTCCTCATCCTCCATAATTTGGACTTTATTTTTCTAGGGTTTTTTTTTACTGAAAGACATAGATTGGATGACTATGCCTTTTGTGGCCAAATTTGGTGTGATTTGGTTTGGTGGTTTTGTTGTTTACTCCATGGGAAAAACACACATTACATATACATATATATACTAGCTGTGCCCAGCCACGCGTTGCTGTGGCAAAGTATGGTGGTATGGGAAATAAACGTATTGAGTAATTGGTGGTAGTTAAGGTAAAGGGTAAAGGTTTTATCTTACATTAAGTCCATTATAAATGAGTTATACAGCTGTGTGGAAGGGCCATGAGTCTACACTGCCATATAATCCAGTTAAAATCAGATAATCTGTAATTTATAGGTAGTGTGCAAGAGGCCTAAGTGAGGCCTAACTCTGCCTGTCCCCTGGGCCAAGTGGGTTGCTAGGAAACCAAGTGGGTGGAGCTTAGCCTTCTAACTGGCAGCAATTGGATAAAAACAATTATTCCTCTCCCTCTAATTAGGACTTTATTTTTCTTTTCTTTTTTTGTATGAACGTAGAGGCATGGATGAGGGGTTGTGCTGCCAAGTTTAGAGTTTCTGGGATGTGTAGTTTTGTTGTTTTGTCCTAGGCTGAAATTTCATTACCCTTTTATATATATAGATTAGATATATTCCTCCAGGTAACCCCAAGGAACAGTTGTGTAGAATGGGAATTCTTTAGGGAGAGTTCAAAGGCTCTCACCTGTCTCAGAATTCTTTGGGAGAGACCAAAGTATCTTTCAAGGAGAGGTTGAGCTCACTGTCTAGAAATAGCCTTATTGTCTGTTCTCTCCTCACCTTTCAACACAGGCTCCATTTCATGGTTTTCCACACAGAAGAATTCCATGACGTTCTGCGGATCTGGGATGGGTCAGTCGAGAAGGGAATTCTCCTGAAGGAAATGAGCGGTTCCGTCTTGCCCAGCGACATCCACAGCACCTTCAACTCAGTGGTCCTCCAGTTCAACACTGATTTTTTCACCAGCAAACAGGGATTTGCCATTCAGTTTTCAGGTAGGTCTAAAGAAGAAGGACTGGTGTCCTTGTGACGAGAGGCAAGTAGAGATCTAAAATAGGGTGACAACAATACTGTGGAAACCAACATGGTGTAATGGTTTGAGTGTTGAACTACAACTTTGAGGACCAGGTTTTGAATCCATGCTCAGCCATGAAAACTCATAGGGTGATCTTGGATGAGTTACACACTTCCAGTCTCAGAAGACCCTTAGGGTCACCATACATTGGAAACAACTTGACGGCACACAACAGTTATGTTATCCCATAGCCACTTAAGTACAGAAAATATCTGATTCATACGGGATGCTAACAAAATGCAGATGTCTCACTATATTAAATAAACATGAGAGGGTACTGTAATGAAGTATGAATTTTTGGTTTACAGATGTTATGTTTAATTGTGTGTTTGTGTTTTAAAAGGGTAAGTATTACAGTTATTGCATCTCAGCACTCAGAGGCTGGTTGCCATGGAGAAGTAGGCGGAGCCAACTGCAGAGTTTAAAAAAGGGATTCAGTCTGTGCTCTGATGAGGCACAGGGAAGATTGATCCTAGGTTGAGGGGTTCAAGGAGACTCAATTGTTCATTTTGAGTCAGTTTAAAATAAGTTTGGTGACTTATTTAATGTAGTCTGTGTCCTGGTAAGGAACAGAGAATCTGTGATCATATATCACAGGGGTGACTGTGGTTTAAAAGTAGCAGAGGAAGAAGTTCTAACTACTTCAAGTAAAAGAAGTGACACTTCAGGGAGTTTGACTCACCTCATTCTACTATTGTAACTGTTAATAAAAGTGCCTCTAAGTGAGAAACAACATTGTAACCACTAAGCTCTGTGCCTGAATAAACTTGTTATTGTTCCTCCAACATCTAAGCCTCTGTCGCATATATTATAAACCAAGTTGTGTTGCCATCTAAAGTGAATAAGAAGAAGAAAGAAAAAAAATTAAAAGGTCTCCTCTCTGAGTCTTTGGTGGTTGCATCATCGCAGGTACTAATATGCACCATGAAGCATACTTCTTCTATCTCCTGCATCTTTTATTCAGATGGAGAAGCAGATATTGGCTGAAATCCTGATGATGTGATACACATGTGTACATTTTCTTCCATACGGGGTTGTGCTTTTTTTGTGACCGTTTCACATGAGCCCAAATTCGACAGTCTGTTCTGCTAAATTTCTATTGTCACTCTATGTCACTTATGACACTTTCACTCTCAGATCTTTAATAATAGCATGGTGTTTGATTGCTCTCATATCACCAGAGGCGGTAAATTCACTTTTGGATTTTAGAATAAACTTCTAAGTTCTGAGTAGCTCATTAGGATCAGCCCAAGTATGAGTTTCTAGGTTCGAACTCCTTGTGAAGCCATCACAAGATGATGCTTGTCTTAGTTCATTTTTTCAATCTCTTCTTTTGTTTCCAGTGTCCACGGCCACCTCCTGCAACGACCCAGGGGTTCCACAGAATGGGAGTCGGAGTGGTGGCAGCAAGGAGGCAGGAGACTCCATCGTTTTCCAGTGCGACCCAGGTTACGCTCTTCAAGGGGAGGCCAAGATCAGCTGCGTGCAAATTGAGAACCGTTTTTTCTGGCAGCCGGATCCTCCGACCTGCATAGGTACAAGACCTCAGCTCTCTTGACTCTACAATTGTTGGGGTATTAGAAACAGCCTTAAAAATCCAGAAGTAATGAATTTCAAGTAATTTTGTTATATTACCCTTGAAAAAGAATGTAACAAGTAAAAATATATAACATATTTAACTAAGTAAAATCTACTGTCTTGAAGCTGTGTGTCTTGTCTTCGTGGACAGCAGCTGCTGTGAGCAACAGTAATCTGTTCTCCTGTCAATCAGGCTGCAGCATACTGATATTTCCAGTATCTCTGGACTGGAAATCAGAAGTATAATTCCTATCACAAATGCTGTTCACACCAGAAACCATTGGTGGGAAGGAGTAGAAACATCAATAAGCTGTGCTTTGGTTGGTAGGAGAACAAACCTCCATCACTTGCAGTGGCTGCTGCCTGGTAAGTCAGAACTGGGGAGTTTTATATTTGTGACAATAGTGCTACAATTACAAATATATGGGGACCATGAATACAAATCAAATAAGGATGCTTGATTCTAGATTTATTTTATTTATTTATTTAATACATTTATATCCCGCCCTTCTCACCCTGAAGGGGACTCAGAGTGGCTTACAAATTAAATTTACATACAACATTATATTAGCATAGTACAATACTGGCAATAAATTACCATATTGTACTATATCTATATATTGTAATATTATTAATAATATTACGTGTGATATATATAATTAATATTATTATATTGTATTATTAGTACAGTAGAGTCTCACTTATCCAACACTCGCTTATCCAACGTTCTGGATTATCCAACGCATTTTTGTAGTCAATGTTTTCAATATATCGTGATATTTTGGTGCTAAATTCATAAATACAGTAATTACCACATAGCATCACTGCGTATTGAACTACTTTTTCTGCCAAATTTGTTGTCTAACATGATGTTTGGGTGCTTCATTTGTAAAATCATAACCTAATTTGATGTTTAATAGGCTTTTCCTTAATGCCTCCTTATTATCCAACATATTCGCTTATCCAACATTCTGCCGGCCCGTTTATGTTGGATAAGTGAGACTCTACTGTATATCTATATATTTTAATATTATTAATAATATTACATGTAATATATAATTAATATTATTATATTGTATTGTTAGTATTATATTGTATTACAAAATAATTATTAATATTATAAGCATATAAAATATATTATAATATTATATATTATTGTAAATTATACATATATTATTGTAAATTATTGAAAATTATTGAAAATTATATTGTATATATGTACATATGCATGTGTGTGTATATATTACACATCTAAATGCAAGACATAGAAACACAGCTGCATAACAACAGAATATCATTTTCAGACCTTATCAGGAGTCAAAAATGGGAAGGAAAGCTCCACTGAATTTTGCCACAACTTCTCAAAAATGTGCAAATGGGAGATCTTTTTTACCCTTTTTTTTTCTTGACCATAACAAGCCTGTCCCTATTTTATCTAACTCCACATGCCCATCCGCAACGTATAACAATTGGCATGCCAAGTACACCGGAGACATAAATGTTCAATTAATGGCCTAATTAAATGTTAGCTGTCTGTGCCGTCCTTTGCTCTTCATTCGTATTTAGAAAATGTAATCCCGAGCAAGGGAAATTAATTAGATTCCTTTCTTTCTGGAGCTGATTGAAAAGTAAGTCAGGAAGCAATTGCTCACTCGCTCCCCGTCTCTACTTTCAGCCGTTCTTTGTTTCCGAGTGACCCGTTTCATAATGCGCCACCTTCCCAGAATCAATGGTCAAAGAGACCCTACTGAGAACATTTATGTAACCAGGCGCTGGTTTGGCAAACATCCGTTCCCAAAGGCAAGATAAGTGAGAAGCCACTTAAGGTGGAAAATAGATAACGGAAGGGAGGTGTGATTAACTCCCATACAATGCCTATTTTCCCAAATTGCTTCTCACCAGCCCACCTTCCTGCCCTTCACAGAGGTCACTTCACCCTTTGCTTGGGTGGGATAAGTAATGCATTAAAGCCATAGACATCTCCTAAGGCTGGAACTGTACTTATATAGCAATTGTAGAATATAATTTATAATTTATCAACTACCTTGTTTACAATATTCACTCGTTGCACTTTATTCATTTTATCCCCTCTACTTGGGTGCCAAATCCATGTTTTTACTATGACTATATCACTTTATATTTTATCATGTTTAGCGTGTTAATTTAATTTTTGTGTCTGTATTTTCTGATGTCGTTTTATTTTGGTTTGTTGTTTTACCCGGGCTTGGCCCCAATGTAAGTCCCGAGTCCCTTCGGGGAGATGGTGGGGGGTATAAAAATAAAGTATTATTATTATTATTATTATTATTATTATTATTATTATTATTATTATTATTATTGCTAGCTGTGCCCGGCCACGCGTTGCTGTGGCGTTGTCTGGTGGTGTTGGTGAGAAATTGTTGAGGTAGTGGTGGTATTGAATGTCTGTTGTATGGTTGTCTTTATGTTTAGTATGCACACTGAAGTGGATTATATGGCAGTGTGGAGTCAAGATAATCCAGTTCAAAGCAGATGATATAAGATTCTAAATGAGTTATATAGCTGTGTGGAAGGGCCTTGAGTCTACACTGCCATATAATCCAGTTCAAATCTGATAATCTGTGGAAGAGGCCTAAGTGAGGCCTAACTGTGCCTGTCCCCTGGGCTGAGTAGGTTGCTAGGAGACCAAGTGGGTGGAGCTTAGCCTTCAAACTGGCAGCAATTGGATAAAAACTATTATTCCTCTCCCTGTAATTAGGACTTTATTTTTCTTTTCTTTTTGTTGTATCAACCTAGAGCCGTGAATGATGGGTTGTGTTGTCAAATTTCGAGGTTGGGGGGCCTGTAGTTTTGTTGTTTTGTCCGCTGCCCTGATGCCATCACTCTTTTATATATATAGATTATTATTGTTATTATTATTAAGGAATTAATGGGGATAAGTGGGATTATCGTTAGCAGGATTATAAATCCTTACGGGTGCATCTACACTGTAGAATTAATGCAGTTTGGCCCTGTTTTAACTATCCTGGGAACTATAGTTTTACAAGGTCTTTAGACGTCTCTGTCAAATAATGCTGATGCTTCACAAAATTATAACTCCCAGGATCTCATAACATGGAACCATGACAGCTAAAGTGGTACCAAACTGCATCCATTCTATGGTGTTTAGAGTCAACCTAATTCCTATATTTGGATTAAGGTGGGATCAAAACAAAGTCAATACATAAATAGCTTTGCTTTCTTCCTCTTTCAGCTCCTTGTGGTGGGATCCTCACTGGACCTTCTGGGGTGATCTTGTCACCAAACTACCCAGAGCCTTATCCCCCAGGAAAAGAGTGCGACTGGAAGCTGACAGTCTCTCCCGACTACGTCATCGCCTTGGTGTTTCACATGTAGGTTCTTCCATTTCTATTCCGACTGTCCAGAAGTCTGGATTCGGAAATCCCACAGTATTTTTGTGTGCTCATTTTCCAATACTTTTGCAGGTTTGTGATCCCACCAGTTCTTTGCTGCTGGGAGGTGGTACTTGAGGCATAAGTTCCAATGAATCATTTGGGCTACAGAGTTGTGCCTCTGTTTGTAGTCTGTCTGTGCAATTTTCTTACAACAGCTGAGGATATAATCAATGGTTTCGTCCGTTTCCTTGCACAGTCTGCATTTTGGGTCATCAGCTGATTTTTCAATCTTGGCCTTAATTGCCTTTGTTCTGATGTCTTGCTCCTGGGCTGCAAGGATCAGGCCTTCTGTCTCCTTCTTCAGGGTCCCATTCGTGAGCCAGAGCCAGGTCTTCTTCTTATCAGCTTTTCCTTCAATTTTGTCAAGGAACTTTCCATGCAATGCTTTGTTGTGCCAGCTATCAGCTCTAGTTTGTAGTGCAGTTTTCTTGCACTGATTCTTTGTCTCTTGTGCTTTGAGGAGTTTCTGATTTTTTACCTCAATCAATATTATTATTATTATTATTATTATTATTATTATTATTATTATTATTATTATTATACAATGCCATGCTGTTTCTGTCTTCTTCTCCTTCAGTTTCAACTTGGAAGCAGGTTACGACTTTTTGCACATCTACGACGGGCCGAACTCTCTCAGCCCCCTGATTGGGAGTTTCTATGACACCCAGTTGCCTGAGCGGATTGAAAGCAGCAGCAACAACCTCTTCTTGGCCTTTCGGAGCGACGCCTCGGTCAGCAATATTGGATTTGTGATCCACTACACAGGTATCAATCCCGAAGATGCCTTTATTCTTTCCATTGGCATACCCACTTTTCAAAAAATAATAATAATTGCACTTCCGAAAGTCATGGGATTCTGATCCTTTTCGCCTATACATCTGCTGTGCTTGCCCTGAAATTCGAGCCTATATAATGCTTCCAAAAGTGACGAAGGAGCTGTGTGAGTATGTGTATGTGTATGTGTGTTTCTACAAAGTGGATGTATTCTGAAGCATATTAACAATCTGCTCCAAAACATTGGTTTTCAAAACAGAAGATGTTTTGCAAAGCCTTTTTTTAAAAACCTTTTTGTTGATAATGGATAAAATAACTGTACTCTTAAGAGGAGAACTTTAGAGATCTTTGTTAATGAATGCAACCAATGATCCAACAATGTAAAATTAATATAAAAATGTATATAGAGGAACCTATAAAACTGTAGGCAGGGAAGAGACAAATACTATGATACCTTTATAACTAATAATATATAATAAAATAATATATTGTGTATACATATGATATTGATAATAATATGATAATGTAGTACAATATAATACTAATAATAATACAATATAATAATATAAATTATATTATATTGTATAATATAGTAATAGATAATGTTAATATTGTGCTATGCTAATAATATATATATTGTATATACATATAATATTGATAATAATATGATAATGTAGTACAATATAATACTAATAAAAATACAATATAATAATATAAATTATATATTATATATTACATGTAATATTACTAATAATATTACAGTATAGTACAATATAGTAATATATAATGTTAACAATGTGCTATGCTAATAATATAATATATTGTATATGCATATAATATTGATAACATTGTAATTTAATACAATATAATACTAATAATAAGACAATATAATAATATTATTTATATATTATATATTACATGTAATATTACTAATAATACAGTATAGTGGTATAGTACAATATAGTAATATATAATGTTAACATTGTGCTATGCTAATAATATAATATATTGTATGTACATATAATTTGTAAGCCACTCTGAGTCCCCTTTGGGGTGAGAAGGGCAGGAAATAAATGTAGTAAATAAATAAATAGATTTATATATACTATTTAAATAGAAAATTGTGATTCCTTAAAGAAAATATATTATCTGAGAAATGGTTCTGGAACACTAATAGCTTGGAAGTATTGCACTGTATGCAACAAACACTTATAAATGTATATCTATTTAAATAAATAAATAAATAAATAAAATAAAGTACATACCGCATATACTCGAGTATAAGCCGACCCGAATATAAGCCGAGGCACCTAATTTTACCACAAAAAACTGGGGAAACATTGACTCCAGTATAAGCTGAGATACCAATAAAATTACATTAATTGAGGCATTAATAGTTTAAATGTTTTTGAATCTTTACCTCAAACTGTAATTTAAGATATGACTGTTCAACTCTGATTAAACCATTATTTTCATCTTCTTCAATGTAAATGTGCTTATGTATCCTTTTAATAATAATAGAGTGAAATAATACATGTAATAATAATAATATTTGCAGTAAAATAATAAATGTAATAATAATAATAATTAATAGAGTAAAATAATAAATGTAACAATACCAATTATAATAGAGAAAAATAAATGTAAAAGTGACAACAATAATAGAGTAAAATAATAAATGTAATAATAATAATAATTAATAGAGTAAAATAATAAATGTAACAATACCAATAATAATAGAGAAAAATAAATAGAGTAATAATAGAGTAAAATAATAAATGTAATAATAATAATTAATAGAGTAAAATAATAAATGTAACAATACTAATAATAATAGAGAAAAATAAATGTAAAAGTAACAACAATAATACAGTAAAATAATAAATGTAATAATAATAATTAATAGAGTAAAATAATAAATGTAACAATACCAATAATAATAGAGAAAAATAACAAATATACCATATATACTTGAGTATAAGCCTACCAGGACCCTCACCCAAGTATAAGCCGAGGATGTTTTTTTTTTCAGTCTTAAAAAAGGGCTGAAAAACTAGGCTTATACTCGAGTATATACAGTAATATGAAAAATCTTGTAGGGTTAACCATTGTTTATCTGGGGAGGAAACTTGAAGTTAAAAGGACCCCCTTCTCAAAGGCAATAAGAGCAAATTCTGCATCCCCATCCACTAAAAAATAAAGTAAGTGCAACAATTCAGTGTATTCAGGTGCTATTATCCCAAGATAAACTAATCTTTCAGCAACCCCCCGGCTAGTGACCCATAAGATTATTAAAAATCCATCAAGGAACTCCCATGACGCCGCCCTCCTCCTTTTTTCCTCTCCAAGTCCATCTCTATACTTAGCTATAAAATACTTAAGCTAAACCCCAATTATGAATTATTCACATTCCAGTCAATTAAAACTTAAATGATTCCCTTTAAGAATGAGTGGTTTAGCCTTTGGATTCGCCTCCCTGACCGTCTTTGGCAAAGCATGTCACTTTTAATAAAATATGCCCTGATTAAGTAAGTGCCATTGTGTGAGTTCGGAAAGAAGGAGCTTTTCTTCTCTTCTCCTTCGCCCATCCTCACTTTTTTATGTCACTCCCCTAAATGCACCAATGGAGATATCCATTTCTATATGCCACCCACCAAGCTGTACCATTGGGAACCGATGGATTTCAGTGCAAAAGCTCAAGGTGTGTTGGAGGCATTGTGGAAAGCTGAGCTTGTAAGAACTCTGTTTGTAGTCTGTCTGTGCAATTTTCTTACAGCTATTATATTATTACTAGCTGTGCCTGGCCACGCGTTGCTGTGGCGTTGTCTGGTGGTGTTGGTGAGAAATTGTTGAGGTAGTGGTGGCATTGAATGTTTGTTGTATGGTTGTCTTTATGTTTAGTATGCACACTGAAGTGGATTATATGGCAGTGTGGAGTCAAGATAATCCAGTTCAAAGCAGATAATATAAGATTCTAAATGGGTGATATAGCTGTGTGGAAGGGCCTTGAGTCTACACTGCCATATAATCCAGTTAAAATCTGATAATCTGTGGAAGAGGCCTAAGTGAGGCCTAACTGTGCCTGTCCCCTGGGCTGAGTAGGTTGCTAGGAGACCAAGTGGGCGGAGCTTAGCCTTCAAACTGGCAGCAATTGGATAAAAACTATTATTCCTCTCCCTGTAATTAGGACTTTATTTTTCTTTTCTTTTTGTTGTATCAACCTAGAGCCGTGAATGATGGGTTGTGTTGTCAAATTTTGAGGTTGGGGAGCCTGTAGTTTTGTTCTTTTGTCCGCTGCCCTGATGCCATCACTCTTTTATATATATAGATTATTATTATTATTATTATTATTATTATTATTATTATTATTATTTCAAAGGCAGAGTGAGAGCAGGAAGGAGAAGATGTTTTGATTAACAGGAGATTGAATGATGGACTGGAAAGGCCACAAAAGTACAATGTATACTGCATCGAATGAATGCAAATAAATAAATAGAAGCGAAAAAAGGCAGCGGGTGGGAAGTTACAACCAGACCACATCCATTCATGGAATCCATGGAGACCAGAATTAAAAACCTGGAAGTGTAAAACTACCTCTAGCCATTCTCTCTTGCCCCTCTGCCTATACGTAACCTTCGGCTACAATTTCCTTGCCCATTTTCATCAGATTGGATCAAGACAAAGACAGAGTGTGGGTTTCTCCCTCAAGAAACTTGTTATATGTCTTATTGAACCTCGTTCCTTGACAACTTCCATATGTTTTTGCCTGAGGAGCAATCCTCGGAAGAGTTCCTTGTTTTGAGCTGCATCACTACATGAAACAGGAAGGGAACGACGCGGAGCAAAGTCGTGACCGAGCAAAAACAAAAGGCAACCTCAACGGACGTGGTGGAGAGCATGTCCTGCAGCAACATTCCCTAGCACATTTTTAGATGGAGGATGGGGAAAACACATTGAGAAAGAGCCTGGAGAAGAAACCATGCAAAAGATGGCCAGGAAGAACCCTTTTCTCCAAGGGTATTACTGTGTTCTTCTCCAAAAAAAGCTCAGAGCCAAAGATCAAGAGGTACGGCAAAGATGCCTGACAGTCGGGTGGGAAGCAGAGTGTCAAGCCGAAGCTGTCACTGCTTCGGAGATGAAAGGAACCAATAATTACCAAGAAAAGAAAAAAGGACGGCCATAGGAAGCCTGGAGGGGTGAGAGTTTCCTCCCGTCTGGGAAATGGGTTTAGGAAAAACATTCTTCAGATGTCAAAAAAAAAAAGGAAGGTGTGTTATTGAGGGCGGTCATGAGAGACTGGCACGTGTTTGTGGGGCTCTTCTTGCTCTCCGGCATCATCAAAACCATATTTATTTTTAAAAGGTAAAGGTGTCCTTTGACATTAAGTCTAGTCGTGTCCGACTCTGGGGTTTGGTGCTCATCTCCATGACTAAGCTGAAGAGCCGGCGTTGTCCATAGACACCTCCAAGGTCATGTGACCAGCATGACTGCATGGAGTGCCGCTACCTTTCCACCAGAGCGGTACCTATTGATCTACTCACATTTGCATGTTTTTGAACTGCTAGGTTGGCAGAAGCTGGAGCTAATAGCAGGTGCTCACTTTGCTCCTCAGATTGGAACCTGGGACCTTTTGGTCTGCAAGTTCATCAGCTCAGGGCTTTAATAGGCTGCACCACCAGGACAGGTTAAGTCCCCGACCATTAAATAGCCCAGCCTGCTGTTTACCCAAGCAGCCCGAAAGACAGTTGCATCTGTCAAGTAGGAAATTTAGGTACGCTTTATGCGGGAGGCTAATTTAACTAATTTACAACACCATAAAACTGTCAGGGTGGGATTAAAAAAAATCATCAGCTCCGCACTACCCTGATTTATTGGTGATCCAATGCCTCTCACCAATCCATCCTCAGTCAAACTGCTTGCCCGTCCGGATAAGCAGCACCGAAAAACGACACCACAGTTGTTAATCAGCTGAATGCAGCGGTTCTTAGACTTTATTCTATATGCAAATTATTTACAAGTTACCAAAGTCCATCATTCATAGGAGACATGCTTTCTCCTTGCCGATCAGCAAAGCTCACATACTGCCAATAACAGCACATTCCACAGCAGAAAGATGAACGCCCTCTCAGACTGGAAGTCATGACCTATTGGCTTTGCAGGCTATCACTCGAAACTGGCCTGCTGTTAACACTTAAGTTGCTGGAAAACATGTCCGGTACACAGTTGCAAACCTTCAACAGTAAAAACACTTGATTCATCATTTCACCCTTACACTAAAAATATACCAACAAAAACTGCCAGCAGCTCGTGGAAAGGAATGAGGAAGTACAGCACTCATGGGTCACTCATGGATGATGAAGCAACAGCTCCCCCTGTGGCCGGAATTGAGCATACCCTCATGAAGCTGGAAATGTTAAAATTGCCTCTGTGTGTGTCTATACTGTATGTTGTTTGTCTGATGGCATTGAATGTTTACCATATATCTTGTAAATCACCTAGAGCATCGTGGATGGAGGGCGATTAATAAGTAATTAAATGATGATGATGATCATATATGTTCATTGTAATCCGCCCTGAGTCTCCTTCGTGGTGAGAAGGGTGGAGTATAAATACTGTAAATAAATAAATAAACAACGACAAACTTCAACACAGATACATGCAGAGCCACCACCAGTGATGCCCATTACAGGAACTGGGCCATGTCTCAACACAGGACTGAACTAGACTGTGAATTCTTCTCATGTAGCATAGGTTCTCCATTGTTGGTCTTCCAGATGTTTTGGAACCCATCTCCCACAAGCTTCTAACCATGAACCCTACCGACTCAGATTTCTGTAGATTGAAGCCTGACCAAAAAAACCCCCAAAGATTGAGATCTACCAGCTTAGATGTGACCAGGTCTATGTGAGAAGAGCATGTCCGCATGATTCAGTACATGAGGTTCTTCTTCGGTTTCCATCCCAGCTTGGTGAAGAGTTCTGAAGGACACAGAAGTTCACCAGACTTTCGTGGAGATATAAATCTTTGCCTCCTTTCATTCTCACGGACAAGAATAAGAGCTTTCCAAAGTTTTCTCCCTCGGAAAGGATAATTGGTTTTGGCTTATGGGCTCGAGTCCAACCAGTTTCGAAGTTCAAAAGCCTCCTCAGAGGCAACTGCTTTAGAGGTAACAAGGTTTCCCATTTGTGGGAGGCCGTCTCCATTTGCAGTCTTTAGAAACTCCTTTTCCGCCTGCCTTCATTTATCACACAGGAAACTTGCAAAGAAGCGAACAATATAACTCCCCGGTCTTTTTGCAAATTGCGAAGGCCCTCGAATGGGACAGGTTTCGAGTCTTTGGAGAAGAAAGGGCGAGATTTATTCTATTTCTTTGAAGAAAGGAACTATGACAATCTAATTCCAAGGCACATTTTTCCTGATTGTTCCTGGACCGTATCGTTCACAATTAAAATAAAATGCAGTAAAAAAAAAAAAAGCCCTGGGCTTTCAATGAACAATGTTGAAATGACAGAAGCTCTGGATTAATCAAAGCCCCTAATTATATTTCATGCAGAGAGAGAGAAAGGAAGAAATAGATATTAGGAAGAGAAATAGAAAAGAGACACTTTTTTTGATTCAAGATTTGTGATTGCTTCCCGGCGCCTATTTAGCCCGTGATGGACAATCCGTCTAATCCATTTCTTTGTACATCCTTCATCCACTCCCAAATCCATTGTGGGGAGTGTGTGTGGTTATGTGTGTGTTTGTGAGTGTGTTTTAACAGGGAAAAATCATCAGGACTTATTTGGGTGTTTAGCCTTCAAATGGAAGCATTATTGGGCACATTGTATTATGTTTTAACTTTTTTTTATTACCTTACTAGCTGTGCCCAGCCACACGTTGCTGTGGTATTGTCTGGTGGTGTTGGTGAGAAATTGTTGAGGTAGTGGTGGTATTGAATGTCTGTTGTATGGTTGTCTTTATGTTTAGTATGCACACTGAAATGGATTATATGGCAGCGTGGAGTCAAGATAATCCCGTTCAAAGCAGATAATATAAGATTCTAAATGGGTTATATAGCTGTGTGGAAGGGCCTTGAGTCTACACTGCCATATAATCCAGTTCAAATCTGATAATCTGTGGAAGAGGCCTAAGTGAGGCCTAACTGTGCCTGTCCCCTGGGTTGAGTAGGTTGCTAGGAGACCAAGTGGGTGGAGCTTAGCTTTCTAACTGGCAGCAATTGGATAAAAACTATTATTCCTCTCCCTCTAATTAGGACTTTATTTTTATTTTATTTTTGTTGTATCAACCTAGAGCCGTGAATGATGGGTTGTGTTGTCAAATTTCGAGGTTGGGGGGCCTGTAGTTTTGTTGTTTTGTCCACTGCCCTGATGCCATCACTCTTTTATATATATAGAAGATTGTGTTTTAACCTGTGTATATTATGCTAATGTATTTGTGTTTTTACTTTTGTAACAATGTGAGCCGCCACCATCTCCGTGGGGAGATGTTGGCAGGGTATAAATAATAATAATAATAATAATAATAATAATAATAATAATAATTATTATTATTATTATTATTATTATTATTATTATTATTATTGTATGCCCCAATGAACGAAGTGCTAATGTTAGTAATGTACACACTGAGTCCAAGTTCTTGAATGCATTTTTATGGAACACATTGAAAGGCCAATAATCTATGGATATAGTGGTTTGTCCTGTTCTACATTTGTCAAAGAAATTTATTTATTTATTTATTTGTTTGTTTGTTTATTTATTTATTTATTTATTTATTTATTTGCAGTATTATTCTCACCCCAAAGGGGACTCAGGGCAGATCACAATGTATATATACATGGCAAACATTCAATGCCATTAGACATACAACATACAGACAAAAACAGAGACAAAGACACAGAGGCAATTTAACATTTTCCAGCTTCCAGCTTCATGAGGGTATACTCGATTCCGGCCACCATAAAAATCGTCCAGCAACGTGCAGAAAAATGAGGAAGCACTCCATCAAGGACTCGGTGTCACAAGTGGATGGTGAAGCAGCAGTGATACCGAGTCCTTCTTCCGCACGGTGCTGGGTGATTTTTATGGTGTCATAAATTAGTTAAATTAGCCTCCCCGCATAAGCGATATCTAAATTGCCTACTTGATGGATGCAACTATCTTTTGGATTGTTAACACCTCACAACCTCTGAGGATGCCTGCCATAGATGTGGGTGAAACGTCAGGAGAGAATACTCCTGGAACATGGCCATACAGCCTGGAAAACATACAACAACCCTATCTTTCGGGTTGCTTAGGTCAACAACGAGCTATGCTATTTTAATGGTTGGGCACTCTATCCAACCCAGGCTGGTTTGAACTCATTACCTCTCAGTCAATAGTGATTTATTGCAGCTGGCTACTAACCAGCTGCACCACAGCCCAGCCCATACAGAGTTGGTTAAATCCATTAAAATATAAACCAAGAGCATTGTCAGACATCCTTATTTTCAGCTGTCCTGCCATCATTCTTTTCCTGAAAGGCACTTTCAGCATGTAGTATACCTATGGCTCATAAGCAGGAATCAATTAACATCCCGTAATGTTTTCTTCATTGTAGAGAATCCCAGAGAATCTTGCTTTGACCCAGGCCTGATTAAGAATGGGACCCGGGCTGGAAGCGAGTTGAAACTTGGATCAACCATCACCTACTATTGCGATAGTGGCTACATGATTGAAGGGGCTTCCACCTTGACATGCATCATGGGAGCTGATGGGAAGCCTGTGTGGAACAAACCACGGCCGGTGTGCACAGGTAAGTTACAAGGAATGACAAATTGAACATCAAGTGGAACATCCAGCTACATTGTTATGGATGAGGTGTGAACCCTAAGTTGTGAAGACCCATTGAATCAATGGAGGTCACTTTTGTGTTGACTCACCTTGAGCAGTTAATTGAATGGGTCTAACCTGGTTGTTCAAGCCATGGTGTCACTATTCATGGTTAAGTCAGCTCCAATGTATGTTGACCTTATGAATGAAAGACCTCCAAGAACCTTGGTCATCAACAACTATTCCCAGGTTCTTACAAATTTGGGCTGAATTGGATCAATCCACCTGTAATTTGATTTTCCTCCTTTACCCAGTATTATTGCTCACAATAAGTTGTAATCTATGCTGATATGTCCAATATACAATAGCCTCAACTCAATTATTTAGTCTTCTAGGAAAGATTCAGCCTTGATTTGCTCCCAGACCCAACTCTTTGACTTCTTTGGCTGTCTGTTGTCCATCTGTAGAACTCATCTTGAGACTACACTTCAAATGAGTTGATTGTATTCTTACCAGATTTCTTTACTGTCCTCTTTTCACAAAAATAAAAAATACGATACCTTGAAAATATATTTTATTTATATAATAATAATAATAATAATAATAATAATAATAATAATAATAATAATAATAATTTTTATACCCCGCCCCATCTCCCCGAAGGGACTCGGGGCAGCTTACATGGGGCCAAGCCCGGACATCAAACAATATAAAAAACAAAACAGTAAAACAAGTCAATCAACAATAAAACAGGTCATAAAAGATCACATACAATAAATATAATGATAAAATCTTGGGTTGGCTCCAAAAGAAACTGGGCCAAAAGTGCAAGTTGTGTCGGTATATCCCACCTTTTCCCCAAAATGGAAACCAAGTTGTTCTATATCAAGTTAAGAGCAGAGTAAATTAAGACTAAAAAAACTTCGATAAAAATTTTAAAAAATAATTAATGTGTCCATTCAGTATGTACATAACCATATCAAAGCATAGTACATAAAATAAACCGTATATACTCGAGTATAAGCCGACCCGAATATAAGCCGAGGCACCTAATTTTACTACAAAAAACTGGGAAATCATTGACTCAGGTATAAACTGAGGGTGGGAAATTTCAGAAATAAAAATAGATACCAATAAAATTACATTATTTATGTATTTATTTATTTATTTATTTATTAAATGCATTTATAGCCCGCCCTTCTCCCTGAGGGGACTCAGAGCGGCTTACATTCTGCCACGAGGGCCAGCAACAAATATACTATAAAACAAAACAATTAAAACATGATAAAAAGTATACAAAAATTAAAACGCTGCAAGGCAGCGATATTGCACATTAATTGAGGCATCAGTAGGTTAAATGTTTTTGAATATTTACATCAAGCTCTAATTTAAGATAAGACTGTCCAACTCTGATTAAATCATTATTCTCATCTTCTTCAATGTAAATGTGCTTATGTATCCTTTTAATAATAATGGAGTAAAATAATACATGTAATAATAAATAGAGTAAAATAATAAATGCAATAATAATAGTAAGATCAGAGTGAAATAATAAATGTATTATTATTAATAATAATAATAAAAATAGAGTAAAATAAATGTAATAGTAGCAACAATAGTAGAGTACAATAATACATGTAATAATAAATAGAGTAGAATTATAAATGTAATAATAATAAGATCAGAGTGAAATAATAAATGTATTATTAATAATAATAAAAATAGAGTAAATTAAATGTAATAGTAGCAACAATAATAGAGTACAATAATAAATGTAATAATAATAGAGTAAAATAATAAATGTAACAATACCAATAATAATAGAGAAAAATAATAAATGTACCATATATTCTTGAGTATAAACTGACCCAAATATAAGCCAACCAGGATCCTCACCCGAGTATAAGCCAAAGGGGGCTTATTTAGTCCTAAAAAAGGGCTGAAAAACTAGGCTTATACTCGAGTATATACAGTAATTATAAAACGCAACATCACACAATAAAAACATGGTCGGAGGCCATCGGCGACGTAATAGCACTTCAATAACTCACTTGTATATATTTTTGCTTTCAAGTTGCCTATTGATTTGGGGCAACCCAACAAATTATATAGGTTTTCCTTAAGCGAGGACTGCTCAGAGATGGTTTTGCTGGAATAGAGTCTGTTGATGTTGGATTTGTGTATTGGTAGTGTTTAAATGAAATTTGTGTCTTGCCTGTATTGCATACTGATTGCATCATCCAGAGTGTACTATAGTCTGGAAAGAGTTAATTACTAAGAAGCTGTGATGACTTTGATGTTGTAAAATATGCTGGTAATATGTTAGTATGGCGATCTCGAAAACAGAACAATGTAGCACATAGTACCACCGAGTCAGAATATGCGGTGAAGTCATAAATGAGATCCAATGGCTGCAACGGCTAATGTCAGACATAGGATAGCAATGTAAAACTCCTATTGTAATCAAAGAGGATTCACAAGCTTGTATCACCATGACAGAAACTGAAAATCTAAAAAACAGAACCAAGTATATAGGGGTTAGATACCATATAGTAAAGCAAATGATTGATGACAATATGGTGATGTTACAATATTGTCCTACTGAGTCCAATGTGGCAGATATTCTGACAAAGCCTTTGCCAATCCTCAAACATGTAGAATTAAGAAAACAATTGAATGTAATGAATGTAAAATAAGTTGATTCATATGTGCTTAGATGATGTATATATTTAAGAAGACAAAATTACATTTAAAGAGGGGGAATTGTTAGTGTGGGATTTGTGTATTGGTAGTGTTTAAATGAAATTTGTGTCTTTCCTGTATTGCATACTGATTGCATCATCCAGAGTGTACTATAGTCTGGAAAGAGTTAATTACTAAGAAGCTGTGATGTCCTTGATGTGTGGCTGGAACTGGGGAGTGTCCAGACACAAGTGTGTGTGCATTGCTGATTGCATCAGTTCTGTTCTGAGTTGAGTTGAGTGCTGTCTGCCTAAGTGTTAAGTCCTGTGTCCATTGTCTGCAAGCCTGTTTGTCTTGTACAGTAAAACTTTGTATATAGTTTTACCAACGTCTCTGGGTGTCTCTTCGTTCTGCGTTCCACTGACCCCATCCAACTGCTGCTGCGCTGCGTAAATTACTCTGACAGAGTCTACCTTCCATGATGTTCATTGGCAGTCTCCCATCCAAGTTCTACTCAAGGATGGCTCTGCTTTGCTCCCATGGCCAGATAGGGCCTCTGCCTTTGACGTATTGAGGCGACGACGACAACCCATCAAGCATGCCCTCTTCAAAGATCAAAAAGATTGTGGGGGAAGGCAGGCAACACATCCTTTAAGGTGTTCTTCCCTGTAGTCGATGGCACCGTGATCCTCATGAAATATGTATCAGGGACAAGCTCTGCTTAGGGTGAATTCTACATTTCCATAATGAGAATCTGCAGCATGCACATGCTGTGCATTGAATTAAAAGAATGCACAAGGAGGGCTCTTTTTTGGGGGGGAGGGATAGGAGAAAGTATGCTCTCCAAACTACCTTTTTTGAAAAGAAAATTCTCTTCGTTTCAGCCCCGTGCGGAGGACAGTACACAGGGTCGGATGGGGTCGTCCTGTCTCCAAACTACCCCCGGAATTACACCACTGGACAAGTGTGCCTCTATTTCATCGTGGTGCCCAAAGACTATGGTACATAAACTTGGATATTCTTAAGCAAGGGAGGGAATAAACCAAGCTTGGCAGCTGTTGGGTGGATTGACTTTCTCTGGAAGACTGACCCGTCTTAAAATTTGCCACCAAATGTTCTCCAGTGCCTTCTAAGGCCCATAAGAGAACAAGATAGTCACATCAGGGGGGTGGACCGGATGGCCCACGAGGTCTCTTCCAACTCTACTATTCTACGATTCTGTGATTCTATCTTCAACTCTCTCTGGTTATTTTAGGATAAGGAACGTTTTGTTTTCATTTCAGTGGAAATGAATTAAAAGTCACTATTATTATACTAGCTGTGCCCAGCCACGCGTTGCTGTGGCGAAGTATAGTGGTATGGGAAATAAAGTATTGAGATATTGGTGGTAGTTAAGGTAAAGAGTAAAGGTTTTCCCCTGATGGAGCTTAGCCTTCTAACTGGCAGCAATTGGATAAAAACAATTATTCCTCTCCCTCTAATTAGGACTTTATTTTTCTTTTCTTTTGTTGTATGAACGTAGAGGCATGGATGAGGGGTTGTGCTGCCAAATTTAGTGTTTCTGGGATGTGTAGTTTTGTTGTTTTGTCCTAGGCCGAAATTTCATTACCCTTTTATATATATAGATTGTATTATTAGTATAATATTGTAGGTAAAGGTAAAGGTTTTCCCTGACGTTAAGTCCAGTCATTTCTGACTCTGGGGGTTGGTGCTCATCTCCATTTCTAAGCCGAAGAGCCGGCCTTGTCCATAGACACCTCCAAGGTCATGTGGCCGGCATGACTGCATGGAGCGCCGTTACCTTCCCGCCAGAGTGGTACTTATTGATCTACTCACATTGGCATGTTTTCGAACTGCTAGGTTGGCAGAAGCTGGAGCTAACAGCGGGCGCTCACTCCGCTCCTGGGATTTGAACCTGCAACCTTTCGGTCTGCAAGTTCAGCAGCTCAGCGCTTTAACTCACTTTGCCACCAAGGCTCCATTATATTGTATTCCATTATAATATTATTATCAACATTATATGTATATACAATATATTATGTATTTATAAATTATTATAATATACCACATACAATACATCTACAGCGCAGAAACACATTGGAGTAGAGTCTCACTTATCCAAGCAAAACGGGCCGGCAGAAGCTTGGATAAGCGAATACCTTGGATAATAAGGAGGGATTAAGGAAAAGCCTATTAAACATCAAATTAGGTTATGATTTTACAAATTAAGCACCAAAACATCATGTTTTGCAAAAAAAATTGACAGAAAACGCAGTTCAATATGCAGTAATGTTATGTTGTAAATACTGTATTTACGAATTTAGCACCAAAATATCACGATATATTGAAAACATTGACTACAAAAATGGCTTGGATAATCCAGAACCTTGGATAAGCGAAGCTTGGATAAGTGAGACTCTACTGTATAAACACAAAATAAAACTGTGACAGCTAAAATCACAATAATAATAATAATAATAATAATAATAATAATAATAATAATAATCTGGCAGAAACCAGTGCAGGTGGTCCCGGTGGTGATCGGCACACTGGGTGCCGTGCCAAAAGATCTCAGCCGGCATTTGGAAACAATAGACATTGACAAAATTACAATCTGCCAACTGCAAAAGGCCACCCTACTGGGATCTGCGCGCATTATCTGAAAATACATCACACAGTCCTAGACACTTAGGAAGTGTTCGACTTGTGATTTTGTGATATGAAATCCAGCATATCTATCTTGTTTGCTGTGTCATAATAAAATAATAATAATAATAATAATAATTAATAATCAGCCACAACAATCACCGACTGGGGGACAGAAAACATTGATCAATAAGTTAACATTATCTTTATTCAAGGGTGGGTGAATGGGATTCCAGCCACTAAGGGATCCAGGAAAGAACTGTAACCCAAAAAAAGTAACTTTCCTAAGCTCTACTGCTAGCTTGTCAGCATTTTTAAGGTAAGGACTTGCTAGGGAATTTCCCCAGCCGGCTTCAGAGGCAAATGGGGAGTGGGCTGATTTTGCAAAGATTGCAAACGTTTGTTGCCGCCAGCTTTGCTGTGAAAATTTCCCAACAAAGAGGGACCGGGGAGCTTGCGAATCTGTAAACAGGCCTTTACAAGCTGCAAATCACAGGTCTCGCAAGTGAAAAACAAGTGATGACAACAACAAGAATTTGAGCCTCGGGGTTTCAAGGCGGAAAGCTGCAGTTGTGCTTTGAAAATATATGTATGTGTATATATATATGTATATATATATATATATATATGCTCGCTCACATAAATAATCCAAAATCTTTAGAAAGCAGTTGTTTTTTATTTAAAAAAACTAATAAGCTTGCTGTTATTTCTTTCCCTTCTCGCTTTTTAGGGAGGGGGAGAAATTCTGCTTGTCACCCAGGAACATTTACAACGAAAGCAATAATTTTGAGGGGAGAAAAACTGAATGTAGCGAGAATCTTTCTCCTGGGCTCAATTCGAATACGCATTAATTCTGTCCAAACCACAGTTACTTTCAATAGGATTTCTGATCTCGATCTCAATAGTTTTCTCATCCTACCTCTTGGAAGTGGGCAATAGTGATATTTTTGGCTCCAGTTACTGAGGTCAGATCCAGCTTGGTAATTTAACTTTAAAATTGATCTGTGGAGCTGGAACAAAAAACATCTTTAATTGTATTGAGAGCAGATAAAACATAAAGCTCAAATTTGGGGGCAATTTGGGGAGGGGGCAAAAATTTGCAAGGATTCCTCAGTTAGCTTTCTTCTTCCCTCTCTATTATTGAATCTTGAGGGTTCACCATCAACTCTGCTGGTGAAAGTAGGAAGCTGGAATAAATGGTCCTTAACCTGTCTTCTAAGTGAATTCCTTGGGTTTTGAAATCTCTTTCTAACTCTAATTCCGTCCTTCTTTTAATAATGCCTTCTTTTATTCATTGTGCTTCATTGACAGTGGTGTTCGGTCAGTTTGCCTTTTTCCAGACGGCTCTCCATGACATCATTGAAGTCCATGACGGTCCTAACCAGCATTCCCGCCTCCTGAGTTCTCTTTCTGGTTCTCACACTGGTAAGAACTGGTTGCTCATGTCTCCAAGACTTCCAAAGATGAAACGGGAAGGTCACCAAGGTTTGAGGTCCATAGAAGGATCCAATTGGTTCCAACTTTCCAGCCATTTTTGCTTGGATGGTGTCACCTCAATTTAGAGATGACTTGTTTGGAGGAACAGACAAACTAGGATCAGCTATAGCATTTTGTTTTTGCTTTAGGCTATATTACTGTATTTACTCGAGTCTTATACGCCATCAAATCTAATGCTCATCTCAATGTTCCAAACCCTGAAACCAAAAAGTATTTATCATATTACCCGAATCTAATGCAAGCTCCAGTTTTGGAAAGGTCATTTAGTCAAAAATGGTGAGCATTAGAATCGAGTAAATTTATTATTATTATTATTATTATTATTATTATTATTATTATTATTATATATAATTGTTTTTGCCTTCGGCTATATTATCGTATTTACTCGAGTCTTATACACCATCAAATCTAATGCACACCTCAATTTACAAAACCTGGAAACCCAAAAAAAATTATTTACCATATTATGCGAATCTAATGTGCACCCTAATTTTGGGAAGGTCATTTAGTCAAAAAAGGTGAGCATTAGAATTGAGTAAATACATTATTATTATTATTATTATTATTATTATTATTATTATTATTATTATTATTCCATATATAGTAGGACCTAATAACTGTGGAACCCATATCCACAGTATTATCAATCTGCATCCCAGGAAAATATGGTCTCTCTAGCAATTTGCTAGGTCCTCTAGGCAATTCTATGGTATGCAATAAAAATTGCATATTCCTAGACACTAATCTTCTCTAGGAATGGCTTTAACCTCCAACACTCCTCTATGGTATTCTGGGATAAAAATAAGATAGTTTAATGAATTTCAGGCTTGATCTAAACTCCTATATAATCCAGTTTCTGAATCCAGACTATCTGCTTTGAACTAAATTATATGAGTCTACGCTGCTCTATATTCCAGTCCAAAGCAGATAATCTGGATTCAGAAACTGGATTATGTGGCAGTGTAGATGGGGCCGCAGTCACAGTCCACAAGGAAAAGGTCTTCCACCGATACAGTAATCTTACTGTATTGTATTTTTTTAATCCACCAATATTGGAATTACTGAGTTACCTGAAAGTTTAATAAATGTATAATAAACAAGGAGCCCCAGTGGCAAAGTGCGTTAAAGCGCTGAGCTGCTGAACTTGCAGACCAAAAGGTGCCAGGTTCAAATCCCGGGAGCGGCTTGAGCTCCCGCTGTTAGCTCCAGCTCCTGCCAACCTAGCAGTTCGAAAACAAGCCAATGTGAGTAGATCAATAGGTAAGGAAGGTAACGGCACTCCATGCAGTCATGCCCATGGCCACATGATCTTGGAGGTGTCTACGGACAACGCTGGCTCTTTGGTTTAGAATTGGAGATGAGCACCAACCCCCAGAGTCGGATACGACTGGACTTAACGTCAGGGGAAACCTTTACCTTTACTTAACAAGCATTTCTTATGCTATTGTGTTTTGATGTGAGATTGTCTTTTCTTTGCTTCCTTCCCCTTCTTGCAGGCGAGTCCTTGCCTCTGGCCACCACCAACCAAATCCTGATCAAGTTTAGTGCCAAGGGTCAAGCCACTGCCAAAGGTTTCCATTTTGTCTACCAAGGTGAGTAGAAAACCTCACTCCATCCCATAATAATCTGCATTGCATAACATTGTGTATACTAAGCAATGGAGCGGAATGGCTAGGGAGCTTTTCTAGTGAATTGCAGACATCCATATCAGTCACCAGCAAGCATGTCCCGATGTGCCTTGGGAACAACCAATGCCAGTCAGTCCCAAGATGTGTCTGTCCCAATGGGCATCCGTCATTTCGCTGGATCACAACATCGTGACAGCCCCTTGCTGCGTACAGACACAGGAGAATTGCTCAGTTCCAATTCTTGCAGATGTACATTTATTTATGTCGATTCAAGTCCTGTACTGAATTCTATCTGAGATCAACCATGCTAGACCAATTGAAACGGAGATCCTTATTTGGTCAACACAAAGGCCCCTGCAGGAGTAGCTGGAAGGATTATTGCCGATATTTCTGTCTGAATGAAGGGAAAAAATGATATCCAATAGTTCGACAAGGACACAATCATCACTCCTCCTCCTCCTTTTCCTCATTCATTTCCCAACTTTTCCCTGAAGCTGGGACTCAAGGCTATTTATAGACCCACAAAGACATTGTGAAATGTTTATTTACATCATTTTTATTTATTTAGTAAGTAAGTAAGTAAAAGTTTATTTGTATACCGCCCTCTCTCCCAAAAGGGACTCAGGGCGGTTTCCAATATAAAATCAGCATAAAACATTGTACAATAAAACACCGAAAACGCTATAAAATACCAAAAAAAAAACCCCACATAACAATTGACTAAGACAATCACATAAACAGGAGTAGTATTACATCATTTTTTCCCAGCCCTTCCCACCCGGAGGGACTCAGGGCAGCTTACAACAGTCGGCAAATTACATTGCCCAAAATACATTCAATAAAACAACGACATATTAATTTTTACTCACGTCTTATACGCCATCAAATCTAATGCTCATCTCAATGTTCAAAACCTTGAAACCCAAAAAAGTATTTATCATATTATGTGAATCTAAAGCATGCTCCAATAAAACAGTACCACATCAATTAAAACTCTAATTAGACTCTATAAAACCATGAATTATAAAATTTAAAATGCATGTATAGTTAAATTCATCCACTAACACCTTCATGTGCACCTTGATTCACATCATATCGACCTCAGATGTTACTGCTCAAACACTTGAGTACATAGCTATGTTCATCAATTATCTCCAAAATGGTCAAGTTCTCAGAGAGTGTCCAATGCAGAACGTTTCAGTATCTAACCAAGCAGGAAAAAAAGTTTCATTGTAGGTCAACAATCCATTTTGAATGCATTGAAAGTTTGCCTGTATTATGTTGGAAGCTACCTGGGGAGATATTATTATTATTATTATTATTTACACAACGACGTTGTATGACACAGCAAATTATTATTATTATTATTATTATTATTATTATTATTATTATTATTATTATTATTATTATATTGTATGACATAGCAAACAAGATAAAGATGCTGGATTTCGTATCACAAAATCACAAGTCGAACACTTCCCAAGTGTCTAGGACTGTGAGATATATTTTCGGATGATGCGCACAGATCCCAGTAGGGTGGCCTTTTGCAGTTGGCGGATTGTAATTTTGTCAATGTCTATTGTTTCCAAATGCCGGCTGAGATCTTTTGGCACTGCATCCAATGTTCCGATCATCACCGGGACCACCTGCACTGGTTTCTGCCAGAGTCTTTGAAGTTCAATCTTGAGGTCCTGATAGCAGCTGAGTTTTTCCTGTTGTTTTTCGTCAATGCAACTGTCACCTGGGATGGCGACATCAATGATCCAAACCTTGTTCTTTTCCACAAGTGTGATGTCTGGTGTGTTGTGTTCCATAACTTTGTCAGTCTGGATTCGGAAGTCCCACAGTATCTTTGCGTGCTCATTTTCCAATAGTTTTGCAGGTTTGTGATCCCACCAGTTTTTTACTCCTAGGAGGTGGTACTTGAGGCATAAGTTCCAATGAATCATTTGGGCCACAGAGTTGTGCCTCTGTTTGTAGTCTGTCTGTGGAATTTTCTTACAGCAGCTGAAGATATGATCAATGGTTTCGTCAGCTTCCTTGCACAGTCTGCATTTTGGGTCATCAGCTGATTTTTCGATCTTGGCCTGAATGGCCTTTGTCCTGATGTCTTGCTCCTGGGCTGCAAGGATCAGGCCTTCTGTCTCCTTCTTCAGGGTCCCATTTGTGAGCCAGAGCCAGGTCTTCTCCTTGTCAGCTTTTCCTTCAATTTTGTCAAGGAACTTTCCATGCAGTGTTTTGTTGTGCCAGATGTCAGCTCTAGTTTGTAGTGCGGTTTTCTTGTACTGATTCTTTGTCTGCTGTGTTTTGAGGAGTTTCTGATTTTTGACTTCAATCCAAGCAGGTTCTTCACTTTGCTTTACATATTCTGCCAGGGCATGTTCTTCTTCTTTGACTACTTGTTTTACTTGTAAGAGTCCTCTGCCCCCTGATCTTCTAGGCAGATATAGCTGGTCAACATCATTGCGAGTTTGCAGTGAATGATGAATGGTCATGAGTTTTCTTGTTTTTCTGTCAAAATTTTCCAGTTCTGCCTGTGTCCAGTTTATAATGCCAGCAGTATATCTTATGACAGGTATGGCCCAGGTGTTTATGGCCTTGATGGTGTTGCCTCCATTGAGCTTGCTTTTGAGAATTTTTCTCATTATAAATTATTATTATTATTATTATTATTATTATTATTATTATTATTCACAGTGTTGCTATTGTCAGCAACGCTTCCTCAGAGAACACAGGCATGACGGATGAGGTTAAGAGTTTGACCCCTTGGACACAGATGTTGTGTGTGCCTGTGAAAAGCCGGTTGCCTCTGTGCGTGTGCAAAGCACCTTTGCGGCATGCCGCCAACGAATCAGCGGAAACACCGCTTGGAGATGCTTGTGACAGTTCTGCTCTCCCTGCGGTGTTTTTCAAAGCCTTAATTGGGAGCTTCTAATTAATGACTCCGTGTGCGCCTGTGATTTATCTCAAGGGGGGGAGAAGCAGGCCAAGCCATCAGATGTTGCTTCTTCCCGCGAGGGCTTTGTATTTTTGAATCGCCCCTGGAAATCCTGGGGATTGTCAGCTTGTGCCACCAGAGGAAGGCTGAACTCTTCATTCCTTCTGATGCTTTCCCCTCACTAATCAGAGAACTTTTCAATCGACTCTCTCCCCCTAATTACAGGGGGATTTGGGTAGCAATTGTTAATGATTTAACTAAATCAAAGACTTTGATGAAGTGAAATAAAGATTGCCTCTTTCCCTCCGGAGGGGTTAATTGCAACTCCTCCTGAGCTTCACAATCATTCCTGATTGCCTCTTGGAGAGGCATCACAACAGAAGCACACGCCCTGCGGCATCTGACCTCCCCAGGCACAAATCAAACACTTTTCTCTTTTCCCTTGGTCTGCCTTTGAAGGACAGCCCAGGTCCCCCTCTCCAAGCTGCGCAGGGGAGATAGTGCATAGCTTCAGATGTTTCTGAGTGGTTTGGGGATGGACGTTCCTAGCAAACAGCAAAGCATAATTATACGAGGCCAACTGTAATTGAATAGTGAACCTCAGTATAGAGGTCTCTTTGCTTACCTATGGTCTTATGAGACCATCTAGATGTTCTTTGGAGGTCTCTTTGTTTACCTATGGTCTTATGAGACCATCTAGATGTTCTTTGGAGCGCTCTTTGCTTGCCCATGGTCTTGTGAGACCATCTAGATGTTCTTTGGAGGTCTCTTTGTTTACCTATGGTCTTATGAGACCATCTAGATGTTCTTTGGAGCGCTCTTTGCTTGCCCATGGTCTTGTGAGACCATCTAGATGTTCTTTGGAGGTCTCTTTGTTTACCTATGGTCTTGTGAGACCATCTAGATGTTCTTTGGAGGTCTCTTTGTTTACCTATGGTCTTATGAGATTGTCTAGATCAGGGTTCCCCAAACTAAGGCCCATGGGCCGGATGTGGCCCTCCAAGGTCATTGACCTAGCCTCTGTCCTAAACTTTAGACTTAGGGTTGACCTAAGTCTGAAACGACTTGAAGGCACACAACAACAACAATCCTAATTTTGGACTATTTCATCATAATCCACCCCCCAACAGTCTGAGGGACTGTGATTCGGCCCTCCACTTTAAAAGTTTGAGGACCCCTGCTCTAAATAGTCTTTGAAGGTCTGCTTAGCTATGGCGTTATGAGACCATCTAGATGGCCTTTGGAGGTCACTTTCCTTACCTATGATCTTATGAAACCATCTAGATCATCTTTGAGGGTCCCTTTCCTTATCTATGGTCTTCTGATGGCGTTATGAGACCATCTAGATGGCTTTTGGAGGTCACTTTCCTTAACTATGGTCTTATGAAACCATCTAGATAGTCTTTGAAAGTCCCTTTCCTTACCTATGGTCTTATGAGATTGTCTAGATCAGGGGTCCCCAAACTAAGGCCCGTGGGCCAGTTGCGGCCCTCCAAGGTCATTGACCTGGCCTCTGTCCTAAACATTAGACTTAGGGTTGACCTAAGTCTGAAACGACTCGAAGGCACACAACAACAACAACAACAACAATCCTAATTTTGGACTATTTCATCATAGCCCGGCACCCCAACAGTCTGAGGGACCATGAACCAGCCCTCCATTTAAAAAGTTAGAAGATCCCTGCACTAGATCATGGAAGCTAAGTAGAAACAGGCCTGATTAGTACTTAGAGGAGAAACCAATGTATACCAAGGTATGTGGGTTATACTGCAGAGGAAGGTGTTACAGATTGATGATGATCAATGGAAACTCTTACATGTGCCTGCGATCCAGAGTCACCCACAAAACAATAACATGCCACTCAGGTTTGCAGAACAAACATACAGGAACTTTACTAATTCCAAGAGATCAAAAAACGGCAATATTTACAATGGTCCCTCAAGGATACAATCCTGGTTCTTCACCCTCTTTTCTCAGCCACAAACAGGCCTCAAAATAGCAAGGCCTCTCTGAGTACACAATAATAATAATAATAATAATAATAATAATAATAATAATAATAATAATAATAATAATAATAATTTGCCAACTGCAAAAGGCCACCCTACTGGGATCTGCACGCATCATCCGAAAATACATCACCCAGTCCTAGACACTTGGGAAGTGTTCGACTTGTGATTTTGTGATACGAAATCCAGCATATCTATCTTATTTGCAGTGTTATACAATAATAATAATAATAATAATAATAATAATAATAATAATAATAATAATAATAATAATAATAATACATCACTCAGTCCTGGACACTTGGGAAGTGTTCAACTTGTGATTTTGTGATACGAAATCCAGCATATCTTGTTTGCTGTGTCATACAACGTCGTTGTGTCAATAATAATAATAATTAATAAGGGTTGTAAGAGAAGAATAGACCCCTTGGGTCATTTAGTCTAACCCCCTTCTGCCCTTGTGCCATGGGGGCCGGATAAATAGCTTCAATGGGCCGCGTCCGGCCCCCGGGCCTTAGTTTGGGGACCCCTGATTTAGTGGAAGGAGACAACAAACCACCTTGAGATTTGCCTCGAAGCTTTGAAACATGCACTGCTTGACAAAGAGTCATGTCCTGATTCTTTTCTTTGATGTCCTGTTTCATCGCATCCACATTTTAGAGGGCTGCTCTAGACCTGACTCTCCTAGTCTTATAGATGAAATATTCTTGCATCAAAGGGTTGTTTGCCTTCGTTGTGTATTATGCTATGTAACCTTCCCCTCTTTACATCTCTTCAAGCGGTCCCAAGAACCAGTGCCACGCAATGCAGCTCTGTCCCGGAGCCTCGCTATGGGAGGCGGATCGGGAGTGATTTCTCCGTTGGGGCTGTGATTCGGTTTGAGTGCAGCGCTGGCTATGCTCTCCAAGGGTCCCGTAACATTGAGTGCCTGACGATGCCTGGGGCTCTTGCCCAGTGGAACGCATCTGTGCCTACTTGTGTCGGTATGTATGTATGTATTTATTTATTTGCAGTATTTATATTCCGCCCTTTTCACCCCGAAGGGGACTCAGGGTGGATCACATTATATACATATAGGGCAAACATTCAATGCCCATATACACATAGAACCGAGACAGAGACAGACGCAGAGGCAATTTAACCTTCTCCTGAGGGGATGTTTGATTCTGGCCACAGGGGGGAGCAGCTGCTTCATCATCCACTGTGACAGCACTTCCTCATTCCAACATCGTAAATTAGTTAAATTCGCCTCCCCACTTTATAAGTGGTACCTTATTTCCTACTTGATAGATGCAACTATCTTTCAGGTTGCTAGGTCAGCAATGAGCAGGGGCTATTTTTTAATTTTTTAATTGACGGGTGCTCATCCTGCCACGGGCTGGCCTCAAACTCATGACCTCATGGTCAAAGTGATTTATTGGAGCTGGCTGCTCACCAGCCTGTGCCACAGCCCGGCACCTTGAGACCTCAACAGGGCTGAGCGAGAGGCCAGAACTGGGTCTTGGCAGTGTGGAATAGGGATCCTGATGGATGTGAATTGCATTCCACAGAGTATACTATTGCTTTCATGAATAATTTTGGTACACCTTCTGAAAAGCAGCCTAAATACCCCAAAGGCACCAGATTGTGGAAGCTAAGATGAATATAGCCTGCCTATTGTTCATATAAAGCATTTTATTTAAATGATAGCATGCTGATGTTCCTCCCCTATTCTCATCACCCTCACATTAGGGCAGTTGAGGTTCTGAGTGTAGTCTACTTGACTGCAAGTTGTAGATCATGGATTTACAGCTGCTAACTGGTGCCAATGGAAGTCATGAAATGGTTAGCAAATTGAGATTTAGACAAAGTCACGGAAAAGGAGAGGTCTCTCAATTAATAGCTGCCATGATATAGGCACCAGATTCCATCCTAGAAAACAAAACAGTTTCAGCTGTGGTTAGTACTTGAATAGGAAGCTTTATTTAGAGATTGAGCTCCAAAGCAGGCAATATCCTTCTGTTTAAGTGGAGAATAAAAAATCATATTCTTTGAAAAGGCCTGTGAAAGAAATCACAGAAACAGTTGTTGGTGTGTCTAAAAAGATAAGGAGAAAATACACAAAGAATTGGGGCCAGATTCCAGACCCTATTCTGGAAAAGAAAGGTATTTCTGCAAAGTTTTGAAGCTACAAAAACAACCCACAAAGAATAGGAAAGTTCAACCGCATAAAAATTCAACACAGCATGATTTACAATGCGGTTTTGTTTCTTAACAACTGGGAAATGGTTTTTTGGAAAGGGGAATGGGTTCTTGCTTGATAAAGGCTAGAAACCTGCCAATGATTAGCTGCGATGGCCTCGGCCTCGCGTTGCAATTGATCTGTCAAGACTCTCGCTTGTCTGTTGCAGTGCCCTGCGGAGGGAATTTAACGGAGCGAAAAGGCACCATTTTATCCCCCGGATTCCCCGAGCCCTACTTGAACAGCCTCAACTGTGTCTGGAAAATCACCGTTCCTGAAGGCGCTGGCATACAGGTAAAGCATGGAGACAAAATTCAAAAAAATTCAAAAGTTAGATCTGTGTCCAGCAGTTGAAAACATTAAATCCTGAGATTCTATAAAAAACATATAACTGTGCATGAAATCAGCCTTTTCCTTCTCTCTGGTCACAGAGGTATCTCTGCTGAGGCTTGTTGGGATGTAGATGGCAAAATGAATGGTCAAGTGGGACTGTTGTGGTCTTTGGCTGGGTTAACTGGTTGGATTGAAGTCCAGGGACAGTCTGGAGAATTTCTGCTCTGGATTGACCAGTGTAGCTGAGACCTGAGTATAATCACTTGCTGAAAACATCAATTCTTCTCAAATGTAACTTTCCAAGCTCTCGATGTAAGCTTGTTTCGTTCAGTAGATCTTCTTGTTAGCTAGAGAAGAGCAATTGACTCAATTGCTGATTGGTGATACAAGATATGTGGATCCCATTACTTCGATAGCACTAAGCCAGGCATCCTCAAACTGCGGCCCTCCAGCTGTTTGGGCCTCCAACTCCCAGAAGACCTAGCCATATTGACCAATGGTCCAGAATTCTGGGAGTTGGAGGCCCAAACTCAACCCTAAGCCATAGTAAAGGTAAAGGTTTCCCCCTGACATTAAGTCTAATCTAAACTCTGGAGGTTGGTGCTCATCTCGATTTCTAAGCCAAAGAGTCGGCGTTGTCCATAGACACCTCCAAGGTCATGTGGCCGGCATGACCGCATGGAACACCGTTTTTTTATTTTGTGTCAAAAGCATTGCATAATAAATAAAAGTGATAAAATAAAGGAATCACAAACAGCTAAATAGTTTTGGATCAAAAGCTGGCAACAGCAATCGCATTGTCCGTAGCTTTAAACAACTCCTCCATGCATGAGGCAGGGCATTGTGGGCAAGCATATATATGAAGAGTTGTTTTCCCACCAGAGCTGTACCTATTGATCTACTCACATTTATTTATTTATTATTTATTTACAGCATTTATATTCCACCCTTCTCAACCCGAAGGGGACTCAGGGTGGATCACATTGCACATATAGGCAAACATTCAATGCCTTTTAACATAGAACAAAGACAAGACAAACACAGGCTCCGAGCGGGCTTCGAACTCATGACCTCCTGGTCAGAGTGATTCATTGCAGCTGGTTGCAGCTGGCTTGCTCTCCAGCCTGCACCACAGCCCAGGCACATTTGCATGTTTTTGAACTGCTAGTTTGGCAGAAGCTGGGGCTAACAGCAGGAGCTCACCCCACTCCCCGGATTCGAACCACTAACCTTTCTGTCAGCAAATTCAGCAGCTCGGCTTAAGCCACTACACCACTGGGTGCTCCTGCACTAAGTCATAGTTGAGTCTAAAAACTACGGTTGGGTTCAAGCTTGGAAATAGGAGTAATACTCAAAAACATTGTGAAAACTGTAAAAATAAGTGTGAAGAAGCTCTGGCAGGAATAATACTGGAATGATTAGAATCTTTGCAATGCCAGACTTAGTCTGCACAGAATCCATTTGTGGTTGTTTTGCGCACATCATGTTTCCTTCTCCAGGAAGAGTGTGTGACTTGTTTTGTAAGACAATTACCTTCAAAGGGTCCTGGCTCAGGAGGGAAATCAGGCAGAGAAACTCAGTCTCGTGAAAGATGCAAAAAGCAAAGTTTATTATCATAGCTATGATAAGGCAATTTCAATGGGTCCGTACTATGCAAATGGCCGTCGCAACATATGCGCAGTTAACAAAGAATATATACCTTTGGCTTATCTAAAATTGACCAATGGCTGAGGGTCTTCCTCACCTTCCACACCCACTTGGCATAAGTGATACCTGTGACCTCACTGGTTGATTTCAAGCTAACTTTTGGTCTTGGAACTTTCTGGAGAAAGGCACCAGCTCACAGGAAGAGAGGGACATATGCAAAGGCAAAGCTACATAGGCAAAAGTTTACTATTTTCTGGCTTATGGTCCCTTCAGTTTAAGGGCCTCCCATGAGTTTCCACTGTCTATGACCACGTGAGGAACCGAATTCTGGTCTCCAGAATCATAGGGGCCGGGCTGTGGCGCAGGCTGGTGAGCAGCCTGCTGCAATAAATAACTCTGACCATGAGGTCATGAGTTCGAGGCCAGCCCATGGCGGGGTGAGCATCCGTCAATTAAAAAAATATAAAAAATAGTCCCTGCTCGTTGCTGACCTAGCAACCCGAAAGATAGTTACATCTATCAAGTAGGAAATAAGGTACCACTTATAAAGTGGGGAGGCAAATTTAACTAATTTATGACGTTGGAATGAGGAAGTGCCATCACATCACAGTGGATGATGAAGCAGCTGCTCCCCCCTGTGTTCAGAATCTAACATCCCCTCAGGAGAAGGTTAAATTGCCTCTGCGTCTGTCTCTGTCTCGGTTCTACGTGTATATGGGCATTGAATGTTTGCCCTATATGTATATAATGTGATCCACCTTTTAACGACTAATATGATAACGTCGACATGGTCCGATTGAAGGCTGAAGCATGAGGTTTTTAGACAAATGCATCTAATTTACATATGTTTTAATTTTTATAATGTATTTTAATGATGTATTTTTATAGTTTTAATTGATTATATGTACTGTTTTTGTTTTATTATTATGTTCTTGGCATTAAATGTTGCCAACTGTTGTAAGCCGCCCTGAGTCCCCCCGGGTGAGAAGGGCGGGGTATAAATTCTGGAAATAAATAAATAAATAAATGCTGTTAATAAATAAATAAATAGTCCAATGTGCAAACCATGAAAGAAAGAGGCCAAAACTGTTCTTCTGTTCCACAAATACGGTTGAGGGCTCTCCATGCTTGCACAACAAGACTTCAATGGCACGCCACCCCTCCTTCTAGGATGGCCCGAACTGACAATTGACTTTCTCATACAATCAAGATGTTCTTTCTGCCAAAAAGCTTTGTACATTCGGGAGCATTCTTATCAAAAACAAACCTAAGCGAATTGACAGATCGCATCGTTCTCAATTCTTGGTGGACCATCTCCTAGGGCAGGGGTCCCCAAACTAAGGCCCGGGGGCCGGATGCGGCCCATCGAAGCTATTTATCCGGCCCCCATGGCACAAGGGCAGAAGGGGGTTGGACTAAATGACCCAAGGGGTCTATTCTTCTCTTACAACCCTTATTGATTATTATTATTATTATTATTATTATTATTATTATTATTATTAACATCGAGGCTGGGTGGCCATCTGTCAGGGGTGCTTTGCTTGTGCTTTCAGTGCACAAAGGCAGAATGGGATTGGACTCAAGGGCCCAAAGGGTCTCTTCCAATCCTCTTTATTATTATTGTTATTATTATTATTATTATTATTATTATTATTATTATTATTATTATTAACATTGAGGCTGGGTGGCCATATGTCAGGGGTGCTTTGCTTGTGCTTTCAGTGCACAAAGGCAGAATGGGATTGGACTAAATGGCCCAAGGGGTCTCTTCCAACCCTCTTTATTATTATTATTATTATTATTATTATTATTATTATTATTATTATTATTATTAACATTGAGACTGGGTGGCCATCTGTCAGGGGTGCTTTGTTTGTGCTTTCGGTGCACAAATGCAGAAGGGAATTGGACTAAATGGCCCAAAGGGTCTCTTCCAACCCTCGTTTTTATTATTATTGTTAATAATAATCATAATAATAATTGCTCGGTGGCCAACTATAGTCCAGCCCTCCAATAGTCTGAAGGATTGTGAACTGGCCCCCTGTTTAAAAAGTTTGGGGACCCCTGTCCTAGGGCTTAGGTCCAACCCATTCGTGATGACTGCTTGTTCGATCCGTGCCCAAGAAAATGCCCAACTTTTCTTGGCAGCTGTGAACTGCAGGGGAAGATCCCTAGCAGCAGGCAGCCTGACTTTTCGATAGCTTATCTGTCACTCCTGATCTCCTCATTCAGGAACCTTTAATAAGCTTTTGAGAAACTCCGGGCTCTTTGGTAGAATGGGCAAAAAAAAATGGCTTAGATGGAATAGCGGGGAGAAAGGAGGGGTGGGAGTGGATTAGCTTTAGTGAATAAAGACATGTCGTCCTTAAATATCTTTCCTTCTCTCTCAATTTCTTCCTCGCTCTCTCTGTTCCAGAAAACCCATTAGCAGCTTTGCTCAGGGCATTTGCAGGGAGCATTGCATTCCAAGCTAAAGAAAGGAAGAGGAAAGAAAAGAAGGAAGAAAAATGAGAAAGAGAAGGAGAAAGAGAGGAGGAGCATTAGGAAGAACTTCCTAACTGTGAGAGCTGTTCAGCAGTGGAACTCTCTGCCCCAGAGTGTGGTGGAGGCTCCTTCTTTGGAGGCTTTTAAACAGAGGCTGGATGGCCATCTGTTGGGGGTGCTTTCAATGTGATTTTCCTGCTTCTTGGCAGGAAGTTGGGACTGGATGGCTTGTGAGGTCTTCCAACTCTATGAGTCTGTAGGGACCACAAGCCAGAAAATAGTAAACTTTTACCTAACATAGCTTTGCCTCTGCGTATATCATATAGCCTTTATATAGACAATATAAGCACTTTGTATGAAACAAAGTAGTATGTGCAACACATGGCTTGTGCCCCTCCCTTCCTGTGAGCTGGTGCCTTCCTTCAGGAAGTTCCAGAGAGAGAAGAAAGCTCAGAGTAAACAAGTTAGGTCATTGGTATCACTTGTGCCAAAGTAGGTGTGGAAGGTGGGGAAGATCCTCAGTCATTGGTCAATTCTAGATAAGCCAAAATATAAAGTTCTTTGTTTGCTACGCATATGTTGCAATGGCCATTTGCATGGTACTGCTGTTTTGCCTTATCATCAGCTGTGATAAAAAAGGCTTGTTTTATTGCTCTCCTGGAATTCTCTCCTTTACTTCCCCTTCGGGCTAGTCTCCAACAAGTCTATGATTTTATGAAAAAGAGAAAAGATGGATGAATGGAAGGAAGGAAGGAAGGAAGGAAGGAAGGAAGGAAGGAAGGAAGGAAGGAAGGAAGGCAGGCAGGCAGGCAGGCAGGCAGGCAGGCAGGCAGGCAGGCAGGCAGGCTTAATGGTTCTCTGGTTTCTTCTGTCTTTCTATAATTGTTACTGAATGAATGAATGGGTGTCTTGAACACCACCACAACTGTTATAATAATGCTGTGCTTTTGGCTAAAAATGAGCCCCTGTCCCTTTGCAATGCCTATGAGACTTACTAATAATAATGGAGACAAAATGCAAGAAATCCAGGGCAAAATTAGCCATTATCTCGTGTGTGTGTGTGTGTGTGTGTGTGTGCGCGTGTGCTTAAAGAGCATCTCAAACAAAACAAACCTGCTAATTAACTTTAGCACCCAAGGAAAAGCCTTTTCCTTGCCAACTTTGGAAGCTGCAAAATATCTGCTCACTGCCGCTAATTGTTTTGCTCTTCCCCTTCTGCCTCCCCATAAAAGCAGAACCGTGGTGATCATATATTTATGATTTCTAAGAACACAAATGAGCAGAAGGGACAAGTTAAATTGTCACAGAGAGGTTGGACTGGAATGACTGATATTTTCTTTACAACCTGTGGGACTCGCCTTAGTCACAATGCTCCACTAAGTTCTTCTTGAAAGAAGAGTACTGTATATACTCGAGTATAAGCCTAGTTTTTCAGCCCTCTTTTTAAGACTGAAAAAGCCCCCCTCGGCTTATACTCGGGTGAGGGTCCTGGTTGGCTTATATTTGGGTCAGCTTATACTTGAGAATATATGGTACATTTATGATTTTTCTCTATTATTATTGGCATTATTACATTTATTATTTTTCTCTATTATTGTTGCTACTATTACATTTATTTTACTCTATTTTTATTATTATTATTATTATTAATAATACATTTATTATTTCACTCTGATCTTACTATTATTATTGCATTTATTATTTTACTCTATTTATTATTACATGTATTATTTTACTCCATTATTATTAAAAGGATACATAAGCACATTTACATTGAAGAAGATGAGAATAATGATTTGATCAGAGTTGGAGTCTTATCTTAAATTTGAGCTTGATGAAAATATTCAAAAACATTTAACCTACTGATGCCTCAATTAATGTAATTTTATTGGTATCTCTTATTATTTCTGAAATTTACCACCCTCGGCTTATACTGGAGTCAATGTTTTTCCAGTTTTTTTGTGGTAAAATTAGGTGCTTTGGCTTATATTCGGGTTGGCTTATACTCAAGTATACACGGTAGATAAAAGCAAGAAAAACATATAAAATGACTAGGCCCTAAGGTGTATGCAGTGAGAAATGTAAACAAATGGAAGTAGGTAACCCAAGACTGTTATCATTTGTAAGGGACTAAGGATAAGGTAAACATGGGAACTATGGAGTCAATGTTTGCCTCGGCTTATATTCGGGTCGGCTTATTTTCGAGTATATACGGTAATTTTATTGGTATCTCGGCTTATACTGGAGTCAATGTTTTCCCAGCTTTTTGTGGTAAAATTAGGTGCCTCGGCTTATATTTGGGTCGACTTATACTCGAGTATATACGGTAATTTTATTGGTATCTTGGCTTATGCTGGAGTCAATGTTTTCCCAGTTTTTTTGTGGTAAAATTAGGTGCCTCGACTTATATTCGGGTCGGCTTATACTCAAGTATATATGGTAATTCTAACACTTTTATTCTTAGATTGTTGTGCATTTTTTGGGCTGTATGGCCACGTCCCTGAAGCATTCTCTCCTGACATTTCGCCCACATCTATGGCAGGCTTGTGAGGCACCACTTTAACTGTCATTGAATTCTGAGATTTGCAGTTTGGTGAAAGAACAGCACTGAGTGGCAACGAAAGCTGAAGTTCTTGAAAAAATACACATCTGTCGCTTCCATAGCTTTGAGCCAAGACAGTTTTAAGTGGCATCAAACTGCATTAATTCTCCAGTGTAGATGCATCCCTCTACCCTGTTTCCCTGAAAATAAGACATCCACGAAAAATAAGACCTAGTAGAAGTTTTGCTGAATTGCTAAATATAAGGCATTCCCCGAAAGTAAGACCTAGCAAAGTTTTTGTTTGAAAGCATGCCCAGCGCCTGCCAAACAGAACACCAGAACATATAGGATCAGTAAATGTACATACCAGTTGTACATGGAAATAATGGTAGTAACAAGAAATTCTTGATAGGATTCACAGTTTGTCTGGTTATGCTGGTTTGTGATGACAACTACTGTACAGTATATAATAAATGTTCATTTTTTTTTGTTCAACAATAAATTTGAATTCTTCTTGATGGAAAAATAAGACATCTCCTGAAAACAAGACCTAGCACAGGGTTGTTGTATGTCTTTCGGGCTGTGTGGCCATGTTCCAGAAGCATTCTCTCCTGACGTTTCGCCCACATCTATGGCAGGCATCCTCAGAGGTTGTGAGGTACCTCACAACCTCTGAGGATGCCTGCCATAGATGTGGGCGAAACGTCAGGAGAGAATGCTTCTGGAATATGGCCACACAGCCCGAAAGACATACAACAACCCTGTGATCCCGGCCATGAAAGCCTTCGACAACACATAGACCTAGCACATCTTTGGAAGCAAAAATTAATATAAGACACTGTCTTATTTTCAGGGAAACACGGTATGTGCTCCGTGGCTAACCTTACATTGCAACGGAGATCCAAGTCCCAGAGTTGCCCATGCCGTTAGACATCCTCCCGTTTCCCATTTTGTAGCACCGGTGAAGGTTAAACACGGATAAATGAGAGGAGGCAGTGGGAACAAAGTCTTTCTTTGCATCGGAACAGAAGCCGTGTCAGATCGAGGAGGGTTTTATGTAACCAGAGCACCCTCTCGCACTTCTGGTATGAATTATTCATTTCAGAGGCTGCTCTTCCCTGGGCGAATTAATTTATATCCCTGGCAGTAAATACATGCTGATCCCTTCTGAAATCCTGCACATCAGCGTAGAATTAGAACCGGAGAGTGTTTATGCCTTTCCAGAAACGGGGGGAGCCGGGAAACAGGGGAGCTGGGGAGACAGCAAAGCCCGACTCTTCCTCCGATGTTTCGGAAAATCATTACTAAGAGGATAATTAGTGATAGGCAGGCTCGAGAAGTTGGTAAAGGCTCCTTCCCCACAAGGGTCATTAGCATTTCGGAAGGGTTTTTTTCTTTAAAGGTTCCTGCAAAGTTGTTAGTCTGAGCAAAGCAGGGAAAGAAAGCAAGTTCGAGTGCCAGATGCAATGGTTTGTGATCACTCCTCCGACAGGTCTTGTTCCCTTGGTGGAAAGTCCAGGGTGAGAGAAGAACTCTTGTCAGTTGGAGGCCAGTGTGAATGTTGTAGTTAATCACCTTGATTAGCACTGAATAGCTTCATCTCCTTGACCACTCTAACAACTATCATGTCAGACTACACAGAGAAGCCACTGAAATTCACAAGCATGTGGACAACTGCAACAGAAAGGAGGAAACCAGGAAAATGAACAAAATCTGGCTACCGGTATTAAAAAACTCAAAAATCAGGACAGTAAATAAGAAGCAACACTCTAAAAACAGAGGAGTTCCAGACATGAATCATCCAAGGGCAGCTAACGACTCTCAACAAAGGATGCCCCCAGGCAGGAGATGAAGCTATTCAATGCTAATCAAGGTGATTAACTACAACATTCACACTTATATGTATCTGTGGAAAGTCCAAAGTGAGAGAAGAACTCTTTGTCAGTTGGAGGCCAGTGTGAATGTTGTAGTTAATCATCTTAATTAGCATTGAATAGCTTCATCTCCTGGCTTCTTCCTGCCTGGAGGCATCCTTTGTTCAGAGTCATTAGCTGCCCCTGGTTGATTCATGTCTGGAACTCCTCTGTTTTCAGAGTGTTGCTTCTTTTTTTACTGTTCTGATTTTGGAGTTTTTAAATACTGGTAGCCAGATTTTGTTCATTTTCATGGTTTCACAACACACCTGCAGCCCATCTGGCCCAATTTAAAGCCTGAAAACTCCACCATCTCTCAGGACTTTTCCCAAAAATTGAAAATTCCTTTTCACAATTGGTTTGGGTTCAAATACAGCTGAAAATTGCTGCTAAATGCAGTCAGTATTTACACTGCACTGAAGCAGTGTAGGATCTCCGCCACTGTCAAGGACAGAACGCCACAAGATTCAAAGTAACAGAGTTTATTAGATTACAGAACTCAAAAATGCCCGTAAAACACAAGGGCCAGGCAGTTTTTGCCTTTAGGAGCAAAAAGGGGCAAAAGTAAATGTTCAAAAGATTAACCGGATTAAACCGGAGTTTAATCCGGGTAAAAACAAACTGCTTGCTTCAGCCTGGGTATAAACGAAACGAAAGCCAAGGAACAAAAGATACAAAGAATGCAACTAATTGGCAGCAGATTCCTCTCTGCTGCCAACACTGTGCTTAGAGTAACTTGCGTCGCTCCCCCACACACACAGCAGACAGGATCTCCAACACGAGTAAATCAGCCAAGGATTGTAGCAGTTGAGTAGACCAGTTCCGTTCCGTAGATCAAAGCCAGAAGCAGACGTTTGTAGTTTTTCCAAGTCCAAGAAGGGGGGGAAGACAAGCCGTGGTCAGTTCAGTCCGAGTTCTCAAAGCAGGAGATGGCGTCCGTCAAGAAGACGACGGAAGGTCAAGCTAATAAGAGTAAGCACAGGTTTGCACAAACAAATGCCCACACAATCCCTCCCGCCGTCTGACCCTGGATTCCAATCAACTTACGTCACAGCACAGGAAAGCACACAAGTCTTCAGGGAAGCGTCCCACACACACACGGATCCCAAGCGTTTGCCCAGATTACCTTGCCCAACGCAATTTGCAATTGCTCCCAAGCCCCATTTTATGCCAGTTACAAATCTTCATCACTGTCAGCTGTCCTCCTTAACCCGGGCGTTTCCTCATCACTTTCCTCGTCAGAGCTGGAACACCTCTGACTACGCCCAACAGCATCTCCAGCTGTGGATCCCGTCCCATCCCTCCAGCTAAACCATGGGTCTAATCCTGAAGGTCCCCATTCATCTTCTGTCCCATCATGGCCAGTGGCACCCACTTCCTCCCTTACCCGAGTCCAATCCATCTCATCCTCCTCTGAGCTAACCAGCCCCTCCTCCATTCTCTCCGTAAACCCTTCGAAAGACTCCTCGTCAGATGGTGCTGCAAATATGTCTCGCAGTCTTTTTCTCTCTCGCTCCTCGAGAGTATCTGACTCTCGAGGAGTCTTACGCCCACGTCTGTCAGTAACAGAGCCATGAGGCTCAATCATAACACTATCCCCTCTCACAAAGGCCTCCTCCCCCGATGGCGGAGAAGTGGCAGTGATACCCTCCGCTATAGCACCACGACGACTAGAGGTATCAAGTTTCAACAGCGAACGATGAAAGACTGGATGGACCTTTAAACTAGACGGTAAACGCAAACGAAACGCAACAGAAGAAATCTTTTTAACGATAGGAAAGGGACCCAAATACCGAGGCGCAAACTTTCCCCCAGCCTGTTTAATATGTTTGGAAGATAACCACACCAAATCCCCTTCTTCCAACTCCTCCCCTGCCTGCCTGTGGCGGTCAGCCTGAGTCTTCTGCGTTGCCTTAGCTTCCAACAGTAAGCGACGGGCAACATCATGCAATGCAGCCATTTCCGAAGAGCGGTACACAGGGTCCGAAGAGACCACATTGGTCGACGGCGCCACACCTCCCCGTGGGTGAAAACCATAAGTTAGCTCAAATGGCGTATGCTGACTAGACGTGTGCACCGCATTGTTGTAAGCAAATTCCGCCACCGGTAACCACTTTACCCAAGCCGTGGGTTGATCTAAACAAAAACAACGCAGATACTGCTCTAAGAGCCCATTAACCCGTTCCGACTGTCCATCCGTTTGCGGATGGAAAGCTGAAGACACGTTTAACTTAGTCCCCAAACACTCATGGAAGTGTTTCCAAAAGCGTGACACAAATTGCGGAGCCCTATCTGAAATAATCACCTCGGGTGCTCCGTGCAAACGATAGATGTGCTTTGTAAATAGTAAGGCCAACGTAGGGGCCGCCGGAATGGTTGAACAAGGAATAAAATGAGCCAGTTTACTAAATAAATCCACCACCACCCAAATACAAGTATAACCCCCAGACTTAGGCAAATCTGAAATAAAATCCATGGAAATGATTTGCCATGGCCTCTCCGGAACAGGTAAAGACGATAACAACCCTCTAGGGCGCCCAACAGGCGTCTTACTCTGCTGACAAACGGCGCAGCTGTCACAAAAGCGCAGAATGTCTTGCCGCATCTTTGGCCACCAGTAGCTCCTGGTGATAAGCTGTACGGTCTTGAACCTGCCAAAGTGCCCAGCCATGGGTTCGTCATGGTGGGCTCTAATCACCTCCAACCTGAGGGTCCCTACTGGTACGTAAACCTGCCCCCTACGCACCAATACCCCGTCTTGATCCTGGAGATGCGGCAGTATGGTACGGTTACCTGCAGAGAGCAGCATCAGTTGCTCCTGAGTCCACACATCATCCTTCTGAGCCTCAAGGATCTGGTCATGTAACCCAAGCTCATTATCTACAACACACAGAGAGGCAGTAGGCAAGATGGTCTGACATACTACCTGCTCATTGGTCTTAAATTCCGGCTTGCGGGATAAAGCATCGGCCCGCAAGTTTGCCTTCCCCTCCACGAACTGCACCTTGAAGTTAAACCTGGAGAAAAACAAAGCCCAGCGGATTTGACGCTGGTTTAACTTCTTTGCTGTTTGCAAGTGCTCTAAGTTCTTGTGATCAGATCTGACCACGATCTGGTGCCGTGCCCCTTCAAGCCAGTGCCGCCACACCTCAAACGCCACCTTAATCGCCAACAACTCCTTCTCCCATATGGTATAGTTCTGCTCGAAGGGTGTTAGTTGCCGCGAGTAAAATCCACAGGGACGCAAGGTCCCTGAGGAATCCTTCTGAGACAATACAGCCCCCAACGCGTAGCTAGAAGCGTCCGCTTCTACCACGAACGGTCTGTCAACATCAGGATGGGTTAGTATGTTGTCCGATTGAAAACTAGACTTTAGTTGTAGAAACGCCTCGTGAGCTTCCCGCCCCCACACAAATGGCTGTTTCTTGCGCAGAAGCTGCGTCAAAGGTACCGTGAGCTTTGCAAAATTCGGAATAAACTCCCGGTAGTAATTAGCGAAACCCAAGAACCTTTGTACATCCTTCTTAGTCTTCAGCTCCTGCCATGAGTTGACGGCGTCAACCTTATGTGGGTCCATTTTAAGTTCCCTACCTGACACTACATGACCTAGGAACTCCACTTCAGGCACATGAAAGACGCACTTGGAAGCCTTGGCGAAAAGCCCATTAGCCCGCAGTCGGTGCAGAACCTGCTTGACATGTTGACGATGTTCTTTCTCGTCCTTAGAAAAAATCAAGATATCATCCAAATAAATCACTAAAAATTGTTCAATTAGGTCCCTGAACACATCGTTCATGAACCTCTGGAATACCGCAGGAGCATTACAAAGCCCAAAAGGCATGACTCGGAACTCGTGGCATCCGAAACACGTGTTAAATGCCGTCTTCCATTCATCCCCTTCCCGTATACGGATTAAGTTATAGGCCCCCCGCAGGTCAAGCTTGGTAAAGACCTTAGCCCCTTGCACCCTTGATAACAGTTCCGAGATTAAAGGCAGCGGGTACCTATCCCGAATGGTGTATTTGTTTAGGATCCGATAATCGCAGACCAACCTAAGTTCCCCAGTCTTTTTGGCTACAAAGAATACCGGTGCCGCAGTTGGAGAACTAGATGGGCGAATAAACCCCTTGGCTAAATTTTCATCTAGAAACTCCCGCAAAGCTTGCCTTTCCGGTACAGTCAAGGCATACAGCCTCCCTGCTGGCAGTTTCGCACCTTCTGCCAACTTGATGGCGCAATCATATGGCCTGTGCGGTGGTAATTTGTCCGCTTCTCTTTTACAAAATACATCAGAGAACTCCCCATACTCAGCAGGCACTCCCTCCATATCAGAATGAGTAACATTTAGAGTGCAACAATCCTGCCTCTTTAAGATCACTTTACGTGTTGCCCAATCTACATGTGGGTTTACTACAGCTAGCCAATCCATCCCCAGGATCACATCATATCTAGGCAAGCTCGTAATATCCCACACAAACGTTCCCGTTACTCCCTGCACCTCCCACGTTACTGCTGAGGTTTCATGGTTAACCACCCCAGTCTCCAGCAGTCTCCCATCTGCTCCTTCCACCCACACGTCGCATGCCTTGCGCACTCTAGGAATGCCATGCTTCTTAGCAAACTCAATATCTACATAGGAGACCGTAGCCCCTGAGTCCAGCAGTGCCAAAGTAGAAACAAGTTCCCTTCCCCCAACAGATAATGTAATGGGTACGAAAACATGCTTCCTCCCCTCAGTTGACTGCTTGAGGAGCCCTAGTGCGTTGGACTCACGTCGCACTAGGGCTGGCCTTTTCCCGAAAGCTGGGAAGGTTTCACATTACAATCTTTGGCAAAATGCCCAGCATTCCCACAGTACAAACACAAGCCCAGCTGCCTCCTACGGCTCTTTTCCTCTGTAGACAGCTTTTTAAAGACCCCAAGCTCCATGGGCTCTTCCCCCATCACCACAGGTGCCCTGGTTACATGCATGGGTGGCGCACACATTGCTTTTGAGTGTTTACGAGCCTCGAACCTTGCGTCTAAACGCAGCACCTTAGCTACTAAGGCGTCCCAGCTTTCAGCCGGCTCCAAGCGTGCTAATTCATCCTGGAGCATATCACTTAACCCGGCAGTAAATAAAAGCATGAATGCATTTTCCCCCCAATCCAGCTGGTGGCGATACAGGTTAAACTTATTTAAGTAATCCAAAACAGTCCCCTTTCCCTGTTTCAACCGATACAGAGCCCACCCAGCGTTCTCCGTGCGGAGAGGATCCCCAAAAGTATCAGTTAACAACTTTTTGAAATTATTCAAATTGTCCTTGACTGGGTCATTTCCCAAAATTAAATTAGTGGCCCATTGTCCTGCGGGACCGGTCAACAAACTCAAAATAAAGGCCACCTTGCTAGTGTCTGTAGGAAAAGCATGAGCACTGAGCTGAGAAAAATAAAGCTCCACTTGTGCCAAAAAGGTTGGCAACTTGCACCTGGTTCCGTCAAAGCGTTCAGGAGTCAAAACATGTCCTTTCACAGCCTGAGCTGTTTGGATAACGGTAAAAGCCGTTTGCAATTGGTCTACTTTGGCCCTTAACTCATCCATCGTCTTCCTGACGGGTTTATTGCTGCAATAAACTTTTTATGGGCGTTGGGCAATCTGTCAAGGACAGAACGCCACAAGATTCAAAGTAACAGAGTTTATTAGATTACAGAACTCAAAAATGCCCGTAAAACACAAGGGCCAGGCAGTTTTTGCCTTTAGGAGCAAAAAGGGGCAAAAGTAAATGTTCAAAAGATTAACCGGATTAAACCGGAGTTTAATCCGGGTAAAAACAAACTGCTTGCTTCAGCCTGGGTATAAACGAAACGAAAGCCAAGGAACAAAAGATACAAAGAATGCAACTAATTGGCAGCAGATTCCTCTCTGCTGCCAACACTGTGCTTAGAGTAACTTGCGTCGCTCCCCCACACACACAGCAGACAGGATCTCCAACACGAGTAAATCAGCCAAGGATTGTAGCAGTTGAGTAGACCAGTTCCGTTCCGTAGATCAAAGCCAGAAGCAGACGTTTGTAGTTTTTCCAAGTCCAAGAAGGGGGGGAAGACAAGCCGTGGTCAGTTCAGTCCGAGTTCTCAAAGCAGGAGATGGCGTCCGTCAAGAAGACGACGGAAGGTCAAGCTAATAAGAGTAAGCACAGGTTTGCACAAACAAATGCCCACACAATCCCTCCCGCCGTCTGACCCTGGATTCCAATCAACTTACGTCACAGCACAGGAAAGCACACAAGTCTTCAGGGAAGCGTCCCACACACACACGGATCCCAAGCGTTTGCCCAGATTACCTTGCCCAACGCAATTTGCAATTGCTCCCAAGCCCCATTTTATGCCAGTTACAAATCTTCATCACTGTCAGCTGTCCTCCTTAACCCGGGCGTTTCCTCATCACTTTCCTCGTCAGAGCTGGAACACCTCTGACTACGCCCAACAGCATCTCCAGCTGTGGATCCCGTCCCATCCCTCCAGCTAAACCATGGGTCTAATCCTGAAGGTCCCCATTCATCTTCTGTCCCATCATGGCCAGTGGCACCCACTTCCTCCCTTACCCGAGTCCAATCCATCTCATCCTCCTCTGAGCTAACCAGCCCCTCCTCCATTCTCTCCGTAAACCCTTCGAAAGACTCCTCGTCAGATGGTGCTGCAAATATGTCTCGCAGTCTTTTTCTCTCTCGCTCCTCGAGAGTATCTGACTCTCGAGGAGTCTTACGCCCACGTCTGTCAGTAACAGAGCCATGAGGCTCAATCATAACAGCCACTGTGTTCTAGCTTCCAGTGATTTGTTGGCTTCCCATGAAAAATGGGATTCCAGGGAATATAAAGGCACCAGAGCCTAGTGAATGCAGGTGTCCAAGGATTCTTCACCAGGAAAACCAATGGGGAAAGAATCTCTGGAGATTTTTGTTTTACAAAATGTATGGTGGTATTATTATTATTATTATTAACATTGTTATTGTGGTTTTGTTTTCCCTTTCTTCTTCCCAGATTCAGGTGATTAGTTTTGTCACGGAACAGAACTGGGATTCGCTAGAAGTGTTTGATGGCGGGGACAACACTGCGACCATGCTGGGCAGCTTCTCAGGTAAGGAATAGATATAAGCTCTGCATATAACAAAATTAAGGCAGCTTTGCTTTGGAAGGTACAGCAGTGTCAGAATCTAGGATGAGAAAGATGTAAGGGAACAGTAAAGCACACATTGGGCTCAGAGTTCTCTTCGAGGGACAGTCAGTTCTCCACATTTGTGATTTTCATGTTTGCAAATTCAATGATTCATGCATTTGATTAATCGGATATATCTAGAACTTAAGTTCCTCCAATGCAACACTGTAGTAAACTTCCTCCTGAGGTTAACTGTAGAGTTGTGCTGGAGGACCTAGAGCAATGATGGGCAAGCTTTTGCGCTTGGTGTGTCAAAATTCACCAAAAAACCTAGCATGACTTGGGTGGTGTCTCGCTTCAAGAAAAAACCCATAATTTCGCAATATGTATAGTTTAAATAACAAAAATGTATAATTGTAATACAGTAGAGTCTCGCTTATCCAACATAAACAGGCTGGCAGAACGTTGGATAAGCGAATCTGTTGGATAATAAGGAGAGATTAAGGAAAAGCCTATTAAACATTAAATTAGGTTATGATTTTGCAAATTAAGCACCAAAACATCATGTTATAAAACAAATTTGACAGAAAAAGTAGTTCAATACACAGTAATGCTAAGTAGTAATTACTGTATTTACGAATTTAGCAGCAAATTATCACGGTGTATTGAAAACATTGACTACAAAAATGCGTTGGATAATCCAGAACATTGGATAAGTGAGACTCTACTGTATACCACTGTATTTAATAAATCAAAAACTATTTACTACCATTATTTCCATGTACAACAATCTATGGTACCTCTTGTTGTACCTCCATGCTGATTTCTCTCGATTGTAGTTTCAGTGTAGTCATGAATAATGAATAATATAATAATAATTTAATAGTAATAATATGATAATATACTACAATAATAATAGAATAATAATAGAATGATAGATAGATAGATAGATATAAATGTAATGTGCATAATTCCCATGGAGTAAACAACAAAACCACTGGACCAAATCACACCAAATTTGGCCACAAAAGACGTAGTCATCCAATCAATCTGCATGTGGCAGCAAAAATGGCTAGGCGTGTCAGTGCTGACACGCGTGTCATAGGTTGGCCATCACTAACCTAGAGATTTCTAGAGCAGTGGTTCCCAACCTTAGAGGACTCCCTAGTTTCGTACTTTGGATAGATTCCCCTCAACTCTGGATTGTAGTGGTTCTTATCATCTTACTGCAGTGGTTCCCAATCTTTGGGTCTCCAGGTGTTTTGGACTTCAACTCCCAGAATTCCCAGCCAGCTTACCAGCTGTGGGGAACTGTGGGAGCTGAAGTCCAAAAACACATGGAGACCCAAAGATTGGGAACCACTGTCTTACTGGTACAAGCCCACTTTTTGCTGGAATCTAAGAGTAATTAAGTTGAAGATTGAAACTTGGTCATATAAGAAAGACAGAAAGAAAGAAAGAACACCCCAATCTAAAACATATTCTCAGAACAAAACAAAACCTGGAAGATTCCTTTTTCCCCATGTTTCCAAAATTTCCACTGAGTTCACAGAAAATAAAATATGCACCCAACAGGTAGTCATTCTTCATTCTTTAAAAAACGTATTCTCTGTTTTCTGCAAACTTATTTTCAGATGCTTCCATTTGCAAGATTGAAAACGTCTAAAGTGTGACATTTAAAATGTATTTGAAACATTGTGGATTTTGTTTTAAAGTGCATAAAAATCTAGGCATTTTATCTGGGGTGGCGGGGTGCAATTTGCTCTGGAGATGAGTTGGAACGAAATGAAAAGTGGCACACTAAATGGGACATGAAAGGGAGAGAACTCGAGAAAACAATAATCTTCAGGAGTAGGATCGATTTGTTGGCATGTTTTTGTTAAGTACGGAATTGTGTTCCCACAAAGTGGGAGAAAGAAATGGAGCAAGCGATTGGCACGCCTCAAAACCCAATGAGACAATTGTAGAGTGTCTATCAAAGAGAGATGTCGAAGCTGGAGACAGCGAGAGAGAGTTGGAGTGGAAGAGGATCCCTGATTCTCTTATCTGAGATCGAGTCCTGTTTTTGAAATTCAGACAGATCCTTGTGGGCCACTATCTTAAAGAATGGTGCCTTTTGTTTTTAAAGGCTCCTGAATTTGAATTGCATTTCAACTCCCTTCCAATGTCACCATTCAAACAGGGACAAAGCCATCAGAAATCCCCCAACAATTCTCCCGTGCCGTTCCATATCTTCCACATCTCTTCATTTTCCTCTTAGTCTTTTCACCCGACAGAATAAGGCTTAGTTGGATGAGAAGAGAAAACATACAACTCTGCTTTGATAAAGACTCCTCTGCCAACCTCATTGGAGTTGGATCAAAAACAAAGCGGGCTGGTCATGCGAAGGCCCGGCGTCTGCTCAGATATGCAGATGCCTCCTTCCGATAATAGGCTTTTAGGTAACAGATGTCAGGTTTTCCTTTGCACAAAAACACCAGCAAAAATAGCAAAAGATGCCCTTCAAAACCCAGCTCCTCTTTGGTCCATTTGGAGTAGATCAGTGAAACCGGTATCCAGAGCAAGTCCTCTATTTTTAATGTACCATTGGGAGCCCCCAGTGATGCAGCAGATTAAAATGTTGAACTTGCTGACTGAAAGGTTGGCGGTTTGAATCTGGGGAAGAGGGTGAGCTCCTGTTGTTAGCCCCAGCTTCTGCCAACCTAGCAGTTCAAAAACATGCAAATGTGAGATCAATTGGTACCACTCTGGCAGGAAGGTACCATTGGGAGCCCCCAGTGACGCAGCAGGTTAAACTGCTGAGCTGCTGAGTTTGCTGACGGTTTGAATCCGGGGTACAGGGTGAGCTCCCATTGTTAGTCCCAGCTTCTGCCAACCTAGCAGTTCGAAAACATGCAAATGTGAGTAGATCAATAGGTACCGCTCCAGCGGGAAGGTAATGGCGCTCCATATAGTCATGACCTAGGAGGTGTCTATGGACAACGCCGGCTCTTCATCTTAGAAATGGAAATGAGCACCAACCCATAGAATTGGACACGTCTATATTTAATGTCAGGGGAAAACCTTTACCTTAATGTACCATAGAGTTTCTCCAGGTATCACCATGGTTTGAGTGACAGCCCCGGGAATGCTTTGGAAAAGCTACTTTCTGGACTACAACTCCTAATATCCCCAGTCAGTACAGCTGGCTGTGGATATTGGGAGTTGTATTCCAAGTGGCAGCTTTTTCCAAGCCATAGCTGGGAATCGTTAAAAAGTAGCTTCTCCAAGCTCCAGCTAAAAGTTTTCCAAGTCACAGCCCCAGAAGTAACCTATCCAAACTGTACCTTAAGTTATTATTTATTTATTTATTTACTACATTTATATCCCACTCTTCTCACCCCAAAGGGGACTCAGAGCGGCTTACAAATCAAATGTACATATGTGTTGTCCAAGGCATTGTATGAGTACATACAATATATTATTAGCATGATAATATATTATTACTAATATATTATTACCATGTTTTATGTTTTAATATGTTAATGGTTTAAAATTGTATTTATATGTTTATTTCTATTTTATGTTTTTTTATTTGCTTTGTATAATGAGGCATTGAATTTCTGCCTAAATGTATGTTGTATGCCGCTCTGAGTCCCCTTCGGGGTGAGAAGAACGGGATAGAAATGCAATTAATAATAATAATAATAATAATAATAATAAGAATAATAATAATAAGAATAAGAATAATAACAGGAAAAACTCAGCCGCTATCAAGACCTCAAGATTGAACTTCAAAGACTCTGGCAGAAACCAGTGCAGGTGGTCCCGGTGGTGATGGGCACATTGGGTGCTGTGCTAAAAGATCTCAGCCGGCATTTGGAAACAATAGACATTGACAAAATTACGATCTGTCAACTGCAAAAGGCCACCCTACTGGGATCTGCGCGCATCATCCGAAAATACATCACACAGTCCTAAACACTTGGGAATATTCGACTTGTGATTTTGTGATATGAAATTCAGCATGTCTATCTTGTTTGCTGTGTCATAATAAAATAATAATAATAATAATAATAATAATAATAATAATAATAATAATAACAACTGCAAAAGGCCACCCTACTGGGATCTGCACGCATCATCCGAAAATACATCACACAGTCCTAGACACTTGGGAAGTGTTCGACTTGTGATTTTGTGAAACGAAATCCAGCATATCTATCTTGTTTGCTGTATCATATAATAATAATAATAATAATAATAATAATAATAATAATAATAATAATAATAATAATAATCCAGACTGACAAAGTTCTGGAACACAACACACCAGACATCACAGTTGTGGAAAAGAACAAGGTTTGGATCATTGATGTTGCCATCCCAGGTGACAGTCGCATAGATGAAAAACAACAGGAAAAACTCAGCCGCTATCAGGACCTCAAGATTGAACTTCAAAGACTCTGGCAGAAACCAGTACAGGTGGTCCCGGTGGTGATGGGCACACTGGGTGCCGTGCCAAAAGATCTCAGCCGGTATTTGGAAACAATAGACATTGACAAAATCACCATCTGCCAACTGCAAAAGGCCACCCTACTGGGATCTGCACATATCATCAGAAAATACATCACACAGTCCTAGACACTTGGGAAGTGTTCGACTTGTGGTTTTGCGAAACGAAATCCAGCATATCTATCTTGTTTGCTGTGCCATACAACGTCGTTGTGTTGATAATAATAATAATAATAATAATAGCACAATATAAGCAATAAATTACTATATTGTACTATATCATTATATGGTAATATTATTAGTAATATTACATTTAATATATAATATATTATGAGACCTCCTTAATAATTACTTTTATGAATGGGTCTCCTGTTCCAAATTTTCATCTCTAAGGGTAGATTCTACAAACTACAACTGAGAGCTTTCTAATGTATACTCCCTCCCACACACATACACACAAAAGTAACTTCCACAAGGAGTTAGATTCTCCTGCTTCTTTTATTCATGAGAGATGGGAGATGGTCCCCCAAAATGTATTCCAACCCCAAAGAGAAAATTAAAGGGTCTGCATGGAGGGTTCCAATGTGGTTTGGGCCACTCCGGCATAACAGAAAAATGCACTCTGGTTACATCTCTTCTGCTTCTTCTGCGTGTGGTTTTTCTTCCTCTTTTAGGAACGACGGTCCCTGCATTATTGAACAGCACCTCCAACCAGCTCTACTTGCACTTCTGCTCCGACATCAGTGTCTCGGCTGCAGGGTTTCATCTGGAGTACAAAAGTAAGGACACGTCTGCTTCGCGTGGTCTTGGTGGCTGGGTGCAAATGTAGAACGGAGCTAGTGCAATTTGGCTTCAATGTGTGTAGTGGTTGGTTAAAATAAGAGTGGGAATCATGCATCTCTTCATATATGTATAGTTTAAGCAACCCTTTGAGTATGAGCTTCTCTTGCCATTACAACCGGCCCCAAGGAATAATAATAATAATAATAATAATAATAATAATAATAATAATAATAATAATAATGATGATGATGATGTATATACTCTAATATAAGCCTAGTTTTTCAGCCCTTTTTTAGTGCTGAAAAAGCTCCCCTCGGCTTATACTCGAGTGAGTATAAGCCAGCTTCTATTCAGGCCGGCTTATACTTGAGTATATAGGTATTCAGAGTTGGACAGTCTTATCTTATGAAAGTCTTATTATTATCTTAAATTATTATTATCTTAAATTACTGCGCTCCATGCAGTCATGCCGGCCACATGATCTTGGAGGTGTCTACGGACAATGCCGGCTCTTCGGCTTAGAAATGGAGATGAGCACCAACCCCCAGAGTCAGACATGACTGGACTTAACGTCAGGGGAAACCTTTACCTTATATATAAATATTCAAAAACATTTAACCTACTGATGCCTCAAATAATGCAATTATTTTACTATCTATTTTTATTTTTGAATTTGACCCGTAGCTGCTGCATTTCTCACCCTCGTCTTCTACTCGAGTCAATAAGTTTTCCCAGTTTTTGTGGTAAAATTAGGTGCCTCGGCTTATATTCGGGTTGGCTTATACTCAAGTATATACGGTAATTTTTTTTCATGTCAGGAGCGACTTGAGAAACTACAGGTCATTTCTGGTGTGAGAGAATTGGCCGTCTGCAAGGACATTGCCCAGGGGACGTTGCCCAGATGTTTTGATGTTTTTACCATCCTTGTGGGAGGCTTCTCTCATGTCCCCGCATGGAGCTGGAGCTGACAGAGGGAGCTCATCCACACTCTCCCTGGGTTGGATAATATTAATAATTAAATAACTAGGCTTATACTCGAGTATATACAGTATCTCACACCAGAAGCGACTTGCAGTTTCTCAAGTCGCTCCTGACACGGAAAAAAAAAAATCTATTCTGCACCTACAGATTCAACCATCCACATATTGAAAATATTGTTAAATACTTTGCCATTTTACCATTGTATATAATGAGACTTTAACATACACAGAATTTTGTCTCATCTTTTTGAAAGCATTTTTATGCCAATTGTGGGAAACGGCGGTCGGTGCCATTCTTGAGCAAGCTATAGCCGTAACCATCGGTCTTTCCAATAAACCAGTTCCCTTTTAAACCAATTAGCCCGTCCTTCAGTGCTTGCTCTGTGTGTGGTTGTGCTTTGCTTCACAAAGGGAAGAGGCACGAGGTTGATGCAAGAGGTATTTTCTGTGCAAATTAAAGAAAAGCCAAGCACTCCTCCCTTTGTTGCTGTGCTGAAGGCGAGAACTCTCATGGAAGTCAATGATTTTCTCGAGAGTCTGCCTCTGCATGTTGAAACAATCCTTGGGAAGAATTTTGTGACTCTTTTTCATAATTCCCAGTCTACACACTCCAACAAACTCATGCATCCATCCATTTAGGGCTGGTCTTCCCACCATTAAACAGAGATAATATTAAGTACTAGCTGTGCCCGGCCACGCGTTGCTGTGGCGAAGTCTGGTGGTATGGGAAAGAAAGTATTGAGGAATTGGTGGTAGTTAAGGTAAAGGGCAAAGGTTTTATCTTACATTAAGTCCATTATAAATGGGTTATATAGCTGTGTGGAAGGGCCTTGAGTCTACACTGCCATATAATCCAGTTAAAATCAGATAATCTGTATTTTATAGGCATTGTGGAAGAGGCCTAAGTGAGGCCTAACTCTGCCTGTCCCCTGGGCTGAGTAGGTTGCTAGGAGACCAAGTGGACAGAGCTTAGCCTTCTAACTGGCAGCAATTGGATAAAAAACATTTATTCCTCTCCCTCTAATTAGGAATTTATTTTTGTTTTGTTTTTGTTGTATGAACGTAGAGGCATGGATGAGGGGTTGTGCTGCCAAGTTTAGTGTTTCTGGGATGTGTGGTTTTGTTGTTTTGTCCTAGGCCGAAATTTCATTACCCTTTTATATATATACTAGCTGTGCCCAGCCACGCGTTGCTGTGGCAAAGTGGTGGTGGTATTGGTTAAAAATTGTTGTGTAATTTTTATTTGACGTTATTTGTATTTTTAAATTAATTTTATTGTAAGTTATCTTTTTATTTATTATATTTTATTATTTTCTTGTATTATGTTTAGTTATTTTCTGTTATTATAGTATTTTATTGTATTAATTTTTTAGTGTTTATTATTATTTTTTATTGGGTTGCTAGGAGACCAAGTTGGAGGAGCTTAGCCTTCTAACTGGCAGCAATTGGATAAAAGCAATTATTCCTCTCTCTCTAATTAGGACTTTATTTTTCTTTTCTTTTTGTTGTATCAACCTAGAGCCGTGGATGATGGGTTGTGTCGTCAAATTTTGAGGTTGGGGGGCCTGTAGTTTTGTTGTTTTGTGGGTCGCCGTGATGCCATCACTCTTTTATATATATAGATTAAGCAGCCACCAAGTGCTACACCAAGTGCTTTTCCATTGGGCTATTGAAGTAATTCAAGACATTCAGGATTTTACATAGCAGTGAGAGAGGATACATACCAGTAAGAGCAACTTCATTATTGCACCTCTATTCATTCACTCAATAGTACTGATTCTCCAACCATGAGTTCTGCAGTTGCACTTCCACATATCCTCATAAAACCACCTTTCCGGACTTCTGCTGCTCTGTAATTTTTATTTTATGTGATCATCTACCTAAAGTGATAGTCTTGCTTCAATGCTGGCTTCGCTTCTTTGTGCAATCAAATCCTCAGTTGCATGTCGTCCTGTGTTTAAGTGATCTTATCCGTTTAATAATATAAAAATGTAATGTACATAATTAGGACTGAGTTAGCAACAAAACCACTGGGCCGAATCACACCAAATTTGGCCACAATACTCATCACTTTCCAAGGAGTGACCATCCAAAAAAGAAAGAAAGAAAGAAAATAGAGACAAGGCCAGAAAAATCCTCAAAAATAAAACTAAACTGCGCATGCGCAAGAGATCTCCCCTTCGTACCTGGGGGATTTCCATGAAACGGAAAAAGGAAAAGTATGGTATATAATATAGTTTAAGGTAACTAATTTATAAGTTCTATATTTCTATAGTAATATAATCTTTTACATATCCAATCTGTAACAACAACTTGTATACCACCAACTTCAATTAAATCCAGTTCAGACTTAAGTAGGTACGTCACCACAATTCCTTTCTTATACAAGTTGGATATGATTTGTTGTTATACAGATTGGATATATAAAATATTATTTTATTACATCTGTGCCTTCGGATTCCATTGTTACCCAACTAGAATACCATTGAATACCCTTGCAGCTTGAAAACCTGGCTGCTTCATACTTAGGGAAATCCTTTCTAGGCCACCTTGAATACCACGAAGATAACCCCAGTTAGGACTACGCCATAGCAACACGTGGCTGGGTACAGCTAGTCAGTTTATAAATCTGTTGGCACTTGTGCACATTTTACTGCAAAGCAAATTGGGTCTTCGAACAGTCATAAAGTTTGATTGATTGATTGATTGATTGATTGAAATCTCAGGTCAGCCCTGTACCTATTCTTCTCTTCTCTCTTCCTCACAGCCGTGGGTCTCTCCAGCTGCCCAGAGCCCACAATTCCTAGTAACGGCCTGAAGATTGGGGAGAGATACCTGGTGAACGACGTGGTCTCCTTTCAGTGTGAGCCAGGATATGCACTCCAGGTACTGATCATTCCCAGCAAGGTGCAATTGCATTGTGTTTCTCTTCATCCCCACCCTGTGTTACCAAACTGCATTGGGGCTTTGGGTGCTGCTTATGTGTGGATTACTAAAACACACTCCCTTTGGGTCTGCCTTGGGAAACTACTTGGAAACTTCAGCAGAGAGCGTAGAACCCTGGCTGAAATCATTTCACTACCAGTGCGTTTCTAAGCACCATTCAAAGTGCTGGTTACGATCTATATCAGTGATTCCCAAAGTAGGTGCTACCGCCCCCTGGTGGGCGCTGGAGGAATCCAGGGGGGCGGTGGTGGCACCTATTAGGACATGGGGGTGGGGCCAGGAGAGGGGTGGGGCCTCTTCCCAAGTGCCGGAGACAGGGCTGAGCACCTGAGGTGCCTGTTAGGACACACGGGGTGGAGCTAGAGGAGTGGGCGTGGCTTCTTCCCAAAAGCCTGAGACAGGGCTGAGGATCTATACCTCTCCTGAGGCGCTTGTTGGGACACAGAGGGCGGAGCTAGGGAAGGGGGCGTGGCCTCCTTTCAAGAGCCAGAGATAGGGCTGAGCCTCTATACCTCTCCTGAGAGGCCTTTTAGTACTAAAGTGTGGGGCTTAGGGTGAGGGTGGGGCCTCTTCCCAAGAGCGCAAGACAGGGCTGAGCCTCTATACTTCTCCTGAGATGCCTTGTAGGACTAAAGGGCGGGGCTAGGGGTGGGGGCGGGGCCTCTTCCCAAGAGCGTGAGACAGGGCTGAGCCTCTATACTTCTCCTGAGATGCCTTGTAGGACTAAAGGGCGGGGCTAGGGGTGGGGGCAGGGCCTCTTCCCAAGAGCGTGAGACAGGGCTGAGCCTCTATATACCTCCCCTGAGGCGCTTGTTAGAACACGGGAGCGGGGTATAGAGGGTCAGCCCCATCAGGCACTTGGGAAGAGGTCCCCCCCTCCTCTAGCCCCGCCTCCTGTGTCCTGGCAGGCACCGCAGGACAGGGATAGAAGCTCAGCCCTACCTCAGAGCTCGTAACTCCGCCCATCCCAGTCCTGGCCCCGCCCACCTCCCCCTACCCCTCCCAGCCCTGCATCTTGGACTAGGGGAGAGGCTCAGCCCCGCCCTCTTGAGCAGGAGCCACGCCCACCCCACTAAGCCACACCCTCCTTTCCAGGGGGCATTAAGTAATATTTTTTCTGGAAAGGGAGCAGTAAGCCAAATAATTTTGGGGACCACTGATCTATATGATCTAAGCCCTGCACGACCTAAGTCCAGACTATTTGGAAAACCATATCTCTCCATAAAGGCCTGCCTACATCTTATAATCTTTGAGTCAAGGCTTCTTCTCCATTCTGTCACCCTCAAGGCTCATCTGCCGTGGGTCCTAAATTGGGAGAATGATCAACAGACAAACAAAGTCTATATTTCCACCTTCTAACAGCCTGTTTTCCTTCTTTGCTTCAGGGACGTTCTCACATTTCCTGCATGCCAGGGACTGTCCGGCGATGGAATTATCCTCCTCCGCTTTGCATCGGTAGGAGACAATACCCATCTTATAAGTAACCCATATTCAAACATAAGGAAAAGTCTTCTCTAGAGAGACTACTATCTCAGAGAAGATGTTGAGGCGAATAAAACCAATTCCCAATGGTGTCATGGGGCATGAGAACATTTTTTGATGCCGTCCAACTCATATAAGGCTAAGTAAGGGATTTGAAGGAGAGCTTCTACCAATTCATTATGACCCTGTATCCTTGGGAGATACATTTCCAAACTTCATGTGGATCCACAAAGCCGTAAATAATATCAAACCCTACTGAAAGGAAGGACCTCTTGGCATGTGTAAATTAAGCTACAAATACCACTTCCATGGATATATACTGTATATACTTGAGTATAAGCCTAGTTTTTCAGCTTTTTTTAAAGACTGAACAAGCCCCCCTTGGCTTATACTTGGGTGAGGGTCCTGGTTGGCTTATATTTGGGTCAGCTTATACTCGAGAATATATGGTACATTTATTATTTTTCTCTATTATTATTGGCATTATTACATTTATTATTTTTCTCTATTATTGTTGCTACTATTACATTTATTTTACTCTATTTGGCTTGGCCCCATGTAAGCCGCCCCGAGTCCCCTCGGGGAGATGGGGCAGGTATAAAAATCAAATTATTATTATTATTATTATTATTATTATTATTATTATTATTATTATTATTATTATTATTACATTTATTATTTCACTCTGATCTTATTATTATTATTATTGCATTTATTATTTTACTCTATTTATTATTACTTGTAGTATTTTTCTGTATTTATTATTATTCTTACATGTATTATTTTGCTCTATTATTATTAAAAGGATACATAAGCACATTTACATTGAAGAAGATGAGAAGAATGATTTGATCAGAGTTGGAGTCTTATCTTAAATTTGAGCTTGATGTAAATATTCAAAAACATTTAACCTCCTGATGCCTCAATTAATGTAATTTTATTGGTATCTATTTTTATTTCTTAAATTTACCACTCTCGGCTTATACTGGAGTCAATGTTTTCCCAGTTTTTTTGTGGTATAATTAGGTGCCTTGGCTTATATTCGGGTCGGCTTATACTCGAGTATATACGGTAGGTCCTATTAGAGATTTTTATTATAATGCATTCATCTGATATTTGTGTGTGGATTCGTGATGTATTTATTGGAACGATTTGCATTGTCCTTTTCAACTAACATTTCTCAGATCAAACTGGCATTTATAAATGTCACTTGAAGTGCCAACAAAATATGGCCAGTGCGCCGCAGTGCAATTACAGATTCGCAACCTTCAGATCTGAAATTGCCATATTTTCATCTATGCTATATGTTCAGCATATATTGTGCAATATTGACACTATCATAAATGCTCCCTGGATCCCACTTTCAACTCTAGAAAGTCATGTAGAGCAATGGAGATCTAGTCTGTCGATCATTAGAATATAGTCACGAAGCACGAACACAGCCCGGAAATCCTGAAATCAGGCACGGGAACAAGGCAAGGAGCAAGAGGCAGGAACATAGATTCTTTTTCCAAGGATAGCAAAGTTGACACCGCAACCAGAGCAGGGAGTGAAGCACCTTTAAGGAGTTTTCAAGGATACAAATCAATGAGAGTTAGGACGCACAGAACTTCAGATGGGAAAGTTAGTCATTAGTGCGCCTCAGAGACAAACGTTGACTCCGTCTCACACCCTCCCTTTGACTCCTTTCCTTTGCAAAAGGTTATCTCCGATTAAAAGCAGCATCCTCCCCTGCGTCAGCAACATCTGGCAAAACCGACCTTGACTGAGGATCGGAATGTTCGCCAATTAACGGATTCTCTGGCTCCACTACTTTAGGCTCCTGCAGAGGCATTGGGCTTTGCTCCAAGTCCTGGATGGACCCAAAATCCAAATCAGACTCTGAATCAGACTCCAACTCCTTCTGTAGTACAGGCCACATTGGCTGAGTTACAACATCTGGAAGTTGAAGGCCAAAACAGCCACAGGTTGAGAACCACTGTCCTAAATGGTTCATCACTTTTCAGGTTGCTCTCCCAGTCCTGTCTTCCTCCCCTTTGTGGAGAAAAAAGTAGAATTTTAATGCAGAAGCGTTTTAAGTTGCTCATTGCTCTGCCCTCCCCTTCCTTTTGCTAAACCACACAACTAGGAATCTGATTGTCTGCAGAGAATGAGCAAAATAGAATATCGATCAGCCAGACAATGCAGCTCGTGGTCTCCAAACACCTGAAGACAGCCACCTGTTTCCCCATACAAAGTTGTTTTCTGGCTTGCTTGGCTCCCTGTGGAGGAAAAAATCAGGATGCTTAATTTGGTTCATAAATAGGCATTTGAGCCTCAATCTGTTAGCTTCATGTCCTGAATGAAAAATGGCTTTTGATGGAGGGATTCAATGAGTTTGCCGTTGAGTTTGCTTCCCTTCCCCCTTTTCTTCCTTCTTCAAAAGAAACTCTACCGAAGAGTTACCATTTTAAAAGAAATCAGTTTGAGGAAGGGAGTGACATCCGAGGCCTGGTGAAATATTACCGAGTCCTTACAAGAGGAGACTTTTTCATCCTTTAATCCAGATGTTATCCTTCTTAAATAATTGAGGAGGCGTTCCATTTAGGCAGACATCAAGAGGGTGGGGAGTTCGAGAGTAGCAGAGTCAGCAGGAAAAAAAGGCCTATAATGAACCATTAAATGGAGGGGAATCAGGACTGTCAGTTCCAGCCTGGATGAAAGGTCCAAGACTCCAAGTCCTATTTTAGGATCTGTAAGTATGGATCTATGATTTCTTTCTGCATCAGGAGAGACTTGAGAAACTACAGGTATCTTCTGGTGTGAGAGAATTGGCTGTCTGCAGAGACGTTGCCCAGGGGATGCCCAGATGTTTTGATGTTTTTACCATCCTTGTGGGAGGCTTCTCTCATGTCCCTGCATGGGATCTAAGATGATTTGCTGAAACTAGTAGAAGCCAACTACTATGTGAGGAGATTGTCCTGAGGAATAGTTGCTTGAGATGTCCATTCCAGTCTTTAGTCCAGTGGTTCTCAACCTGGGGTCCCCAGATGTTTTTAGCCTTCAACTCCCAGAAATCCTAACAGCTGGTAAACTGGTTGGGATTTTGGGGAGTTGTAGGCCCAAAACATCTGGAGACTTCAGGTTGGGAACCAGTGGTCTAACGGAAACAGCCTACAACTCCCAGAAATCCAAGCCAGCTGTTAGGATTTACCAGCTGTTAGGATTTCTGGGAGTTGTAGGCCCAAAACATCTGGCGACCCCAGTTTGAGAACCAGTGGTCTAATGGAAACAGCCTACAACTCCCAGAAATCCCAGCCAGCCGTTAGGATTTACCAGCTGTTAGGATTTCTGGGAGTTGTAGGCCCAAAACATCTGGGGACCCCAGGTTGAGAACCAGTGGTCTAATGGAAACAGCCTACAACTCCCAGAAATCCAAGCCAACTGTTAGGGTTTACCAGCTGTTAGGATTTCTGGGCGTTGTAGGACAAAAACATCTGGGAACCCCAGGTTGAGAACAACTACTTTAATCTGAAATTTAAAGGAGCAACCTTATCTCCAAAACAGAACAATGGAAAGGTTCCACAGATATAAAAACATAGGAGCATGGGATTTAGTGAATGTTTGGGTCTAGATATTGAGGATGGAGTAGACAATGGGAATCCTATGGCCTTATCCATCTTTCTACCTTATTTAGGAGTAATAAATTGCATGTGTGGAAGGATTTGGCTCAATGTTCTCCAGGGAAGTAGAATGGTTGGATTGGGTTAACAAAGGAAGTGAATTAATACTGGATTAAGGTATATTTTTAGTTGACACTGGTGGATGAAGGAAGTCATAGGCTATGAAGAAGGAGACTAGAATGAGTAGAGGCAAAACTATAAGAAAAGGGAATCTATTGTTGTGACTCAGCTGGAGTCTCAGAGTGACTCTGATGGAGATTGTGAGATTCAGATTCCAGATGTTCAAGATGACTTTAATGGGAATTATGGGATTCAGGTTTAGAGTGTCCCTGCTGTGAGAGATGAGGAGCAGAGAGGCATTCCCATGGCAGGGAATGGTGTTGACGTTACTGGAGATGATACCGAAGCTAGCCAGGTGCAAAGCCAGCTCCTAGTTAGATAACATGCAGACAGAGGCTGCTGCTAATGAGCTGTCTGGCCTTGATGAAACGGAATCTCTGGATCGAGCTGGCCATTTGGAATTTCGGGTTCGCAGGAGTATTAGAATAGCAAACAAGAAAGAGGTCAGAGGCCAAAGAAATGTGTTCATGCTATGCAAGGAATATTAAAGGGTGTGCTGAGAGAGAAACCTTTGTCAAAAGCAACGTCTCGTTTGGGTGTAGAAGCAGCTCTCACTTTCTTGGATTATCTTGCAGTTTTGTGTATTCAAGTTCATGGGACTTTGTTATGTATTTATGGGACCTTGTTTTGTGCCTAATGTTTACTTGGATTATTCTTTATTATTATTATTCTTTATAGCCTTGGTTTTGCAACGATTTTTTGGATCTTTACTTTTGCTTTTAAGAACTATTTATTTCCTACTAGCTGTGCTCGGCCACGCGTTGCTGTGGCGAAGTATGGTGGTATGGAAATAAAGTATTGAGGAACTGGTGGTAGTTAAGGTAAAGGGTAAAGGTGTGGAGTCCAGATAATCCACTTAAAGCAGATAAGATTATAAATGGGTTATATAGCTGTGTGGAAGGGCCTTGAGTCTAGACTGCCATCTAATCCAGTTAAAATCTGATAATCTGTATTTTATAGGCAGTGTTGAAGAGGCCTAAGTGAGGCCTAACTCTGCCTGTCCCCTGGGTGAGTGGGTTGCTAGGAGACCAAGCTTAGCCTTCTAACTGGCAGCAATTGGATAAAAACAATTATTCCTCTCCCTCTAATTAGGACTTTATTTTTCTTTTCTTTTTGTTGTATCAACCTAGAGGCATGGATGATGGGTTGTGTTGTCAGTTTTTGAGGTTATGGGGTGTTTAGTTTTGTTGTTTTGGTGGTCGCCAGGATTCCATCACTCTTTTATATATATAGATTTCCTAATGAACTACAAAAGACTTCAACCTGTGTACAGCCTGGTGTGTTCAGCAAGGTGAAACTAACCTGTGGTGCGACATATACAGTTGTTCCTAAAACATTATACCCGTTGCATTGATGAAAGCGAGGCTCACAAATGAATAGAGTCTGTGAGTGAATTATTTTTCCATTTTAATAAAAAGAGCTGAACAGTAGTGAATAGTGGTCTCCATGTTGGTCAGGTGGTGAATCCATTCCAACTTTAAGACAGTTGTAAATGAGCTATCCAAAGTGCTGCAGCCCTTCTCTAATATAGGTTTAGTACCTTGGATAGCTCCTTGAAGACTATCCAAAATCTGGAGTGGAATCACTTCCTTGCTGGAGGTGAATTTCTCTGGAAGTTCCTCTCATTACTGATTCCAGATGTTTCTGAGCCATTAAAGATAATTCTGAAATGTTTCTCCCATTCCTCTGTAGGAATGAGACACTGGGGAGCTCCATTTGGGATCCCCAAGGGATGTGGGACCATATGCCAAAAGTTACTGCCATCATTACTTTGAGATGCAGTTATGAACATCTGCCAGCTTGGCTTCACAGCCTTTCCTTTCTTCAATTTATCAGCTTGTTTTGTATTTCTGTTGAGCCTCCAGAAATCAACTCATCCAAGCACTAATCTGATAGGATTTGAACGGCTCTGTTATTTGCTAAAATTATTTTTGCATATATACATTTGGAATTCCCTTTGGTCCTCACCCCTTTCCTCGTGCTTTTGATTTGATTTGTTAATCTGGTTTGTGGACCTGGCTGACTCACACTCGTAAAGCCACAATCAATCAAAACCAGTAAAGTGTGACAATTGCAGCAGGACTTGGGAAAACTAGGTTTGAGTCCCCATTGAGCCATGAAATTGAGTCAGTAGATTTCCCTTGGTCTGACCCTCCTCACAGGGTTGTTCTTGTGGGGTGCATTATGAAGAACCCATTTGAGCTCATTGGATGAACAAATATAAATTCAACTAATATGTAAATAATAATTAAAAATCAAATAGTACGGCTGTTTTGTTGATATTTTCATTGTTTATTTTGCAACAATTCTGGGGGAAGTGTTCTCACAATGAGGTCATCGCTGTTCACAAGTTTGTGTCCTGTCTTAATGCCAAATGAAAGCATTAATTTCAGTTTGCTTTAGTCTCATGATTCTTATTGCAAACTTTACAGCACAATGTGGAGGAACCATGGAAGACTTGGAAGGAGTCATTCTGAGTCCAGGCTTCCCAGGAAACTATCCCAGTAATAGCGACTGCACATGGAGGATATCCTTTCCTGTGGGATTTGGTAAGAAAATGCACTCTGCCTTTCCCATAACATTATCAACTATACTAAGTGGGAAGGCATTGCTTTGTTTGCAGAACTGATGTTAGGCTGACTCAGGGAGAACTTCAGCTTCCATTGAGACCAGAGAAGAGGACTATGTGGCTCAAAAACCCACCCATCCATCCCCAGAAATGACTTCAGCATTGGTCTGGCTCCTCCTTCCGACAAACTGATGACAAATGCAACATTTGCATCTCCCAAATTGGAGAAAACATCAGGCTGGGCTGTGGCGCAGCTGGTTAGTAGCCAGCTGCAATAAATCACTACTGACCGAGAGGTCATGAGATTGAGTTGAGCTCCCAACCATTAAGGATAGCCTAGCCCGCTGTTGACCAAAGCAGCTCGAAAGACAGTTGCATCTGTCAAGTAGAAAATTTAGGTGCCGCTTTATGCGGGAAGGTTAATTTAACTAATTTATGTTACCATAAAAATGCCAGCAGCGTGCAGAAAGGAATGAGGAAGTTCTACCATCAAGGACTAGGTGTCACAAGTAGACGATGAAGCGGCAGCTCCCCCTGTGGCCGGAATCAAGCATACTCCATACTTCCAACTGGAAGTTGGAAAATGTTAAATTATCTTTGTGTCTGTCTGTATGTCATATGTCTAATGGCACTGAATGTTTGCCATGTATATGTGTATTGTAATCCGCACCTAGTCCCCTTCGAGGTGAGAAGGGCGGGATATAAATACTGTAAATAGATAGATAGATGATAGATAGATAGATAGATAGATAGATAGATAGATAGATAGATAAAAATGTAAAGGTTTCTCCTGATGTTAAGTCCAGTCGTGACCAACTCTGGGGGTTGGTGCTCATCTCCATTTCTAAGCCGAAGAGCCGGTGTTGTCCGTAGACACCTCCAAGGTCATGTGGCCAGCATGACTGCATGGAGCACCTTTACCTTCCCACCAGAGCGGTACCTATTGATCTACTCACATTGGCATGTTTTCGAACTGCTAGGTCGGCAGAAGCTGGGGCTAACAGCAGGCGCTCATTCTGCTCCCGGGATTTGAACCTGGGACCTTTTGGTTTTAGATGGATAGATAGATGTAAAAAGTCACACATTTCAGTGCAGTATGAATGTGTATCATGAGAGGCAAGTGTTGGCCCCTGCCTCTATGCAGCTGCCCACTTTTGATACTTGATATCTCTACACTGTAGAATTAATGCAGCTTGACATGACTTTAACTCCCATGAATCAATGCTACAGAATTTTGGGAGTTGTAGAAGGCTAAAGGCTTTGTAAAACTACAACTTCCAGAATTCCATAGTGTGAACGGTCCTTAAAATATGGAGGGAAAGTATGTCTGGAGGGAGTATATATATCAGGAGGATTTGGAGGAAAAGGAAGGATAACAGAACTGAGGAATTTATATGAGTAAATATGGTAATTTATATAAGAAGGTACAGTAACTGCCACCAACATGAGGTAATGTCTTTTAACGTAAATGGTAAATGGTAAATGGTAATTGCTTTTCCCCCAGGCGCAGAGTGAGGCAAGGAGACTGATCTTTATGAACAACGAAGTTCAAGTTTATTTGTACATAAGCTTGTGGTTGCAATATATAGACGTTTCAGGATCTTGAGTTACAGTGCAGTCTTATTTGTATGAATACTTCTTAAACAACTTCTCTTCAAAGAACAGTGATCTAACTATCACTTTAACAATCAAGCCGTGGATTGATCTTCTTCTTTTTTCTTTTTTTTTCTCTTTTAAAACCGACTCCCTCTAGACTAAACTCCCAGTCAGCTTATATCCTCAGCCTTTCCCTGAATGACAATAAGCTGCCATCTGCTTGTGTGAACAAGCCTCAATTTCCCAGCTTTTCTAAGCTGTCAAAGAGCAACCTCTCTTCAGCTGATTCAAACAGCCCCTAACTTCCTCAAAAGTCGAACAGCAACTAACTTTTTAAAAAAGGGTTTAAGCTTTAACTGCCAACTAAGCCATGCCCCCTTCTCCTCCAAAGAGAGGCTATATTGCTATGGCAACCTGTTGTATACTGCTTCCAGCTGGCTTCTATGGAACTCCTTCTTTTTCTTTTTTTTTTAACACACAAATAAAATCATATCAATAATTTCTGTTAACTCATAACATCCTTACACATAGCATTGAACCACCACAGTTAAAATGGTGTCAGATTGCATTAATTCGACAGTGTAGATGCACCCTAGGCATTCAAGAAGCTGCCCAGACTTCTCGCCATTCTTTAGTTTTAGGACCTTGGAAATTTCTTTCCATTTCAGACTGAAACTCAAAGGAGATTCACTGATCCACTAACTTGGGAGCCACCAGTAGCCACTGGCCAAATTTTCCATCTTCCATTGAAGCCATTCTGTCCTTGCTCTGCAGGTGCTCATATCCAGTTCCTGAACTTCTCCACCGAACCCAACCACGACTATGTTGAAATCCGCAACGGGCCGTACGACACCAGCAACATCATCAGCCGGTTCAGCGGGAGCGACCTCCCAGGCTCCCTTTTGTCCACGTCGCATGAAACCACCCTCTATTTCCACAGCGATCATTCACAGAACAAGCCCGGCTTCAAGGTGGAATATCAAGGTAAGAAGGAGGCCATGGAGGGAAACTTGTAGGGCCTTTGGGGTTTGAAAGAAGAGCACCGAATAGGAGTGCCAGGGTCTCCTTTTGAAGCGGAGCCTTGTGGATTTAATCCAAATGTCTCTGCAAAGAGGTTGCACAAAAGCCTCACTTAATCCTAATAGCCTTGGATGGTTCTTTGTGCCGATACAGACAAGGTAAATCATGATTACCTAGAGGGCCTGTGGACTCTGCCTGGGAATTCAACCTGACTTGAATGGCTTAAATGCTTGGAGGACACCAGATCATTATATCCGAGGAATTCCCCGTTGCAACGTTCTTTTGCTGAGCTTCGTTTTGCCCCCAGCTGTTCTCACTCTGTCTAAATTGAAAGCAGATGAAATTTTGCATCTGTCTTCAGGTTTTTAGTGTTATTATTTCCTATTTCTATAGAGTCTTGGCTATACTCAGTGCTGCCCAAAAGGTTGGACCAGCATCTGACGCTGAGCCATCTGCAGTCAGTCCCCAGAGAGCGTCTGGAAAAGAAAGAAACTATTGTAGTCAATGGACACCAATGTGGATAAAGCTTCTGGCACATTGCAGCGAAAATAATAAGTGTGGGCCCTCTTCATCAGTTCACCCTAAGAAGCGCAGTGTTGTACAATAATAGATGCACAAAACACCCCAAAATGTTTCCAGGAGAGGTGTAGAGGTTCAGCCCTGTCTCACGCTCTTGGGAAGAGGCCCCGCCCCCGCCCCTAGCCCCACCCTTTAGTCCTAAAAGGCCTCTCAGGGGAGGTATAGAGGCTCAGCCCTGTCTCAGGCTCTTGGAAGGAGGCCCCGCCCCCTTCCCTAGCTCCGCCCTCTGTGTCCCAACAAGCGCCTCAGGAGAGGTATAGAGGCTCAGCCCTGTCTCGGGCTCTTGGAAAGAAGCAACACCCACTCCTCTAGCTCTGCTCCCTATGTCCTAACAGGCGCCTCAGGTGCTCAGCCCTTTCTCCCGCACTTGGGAAGAGGCCCCGCCCCTCCCCTGGCCCCGCCCCCATGTCCTAATAGGTGCCATCACCACTGCAGCACCCACCAGGGGGCGGTAGCACACACTTTGGGAATCACTGAGCTAAAACATTCCTAAGCTCCCCACAATAAAAGAGGGACTTTCATGAGTCTTCAGTATTTATGGTGGGAAGGCTGGAGGTCTAGACTTTGACCAAATGCCCACCTAGTGCCTTTGGCTCTCTTTGTTCTCTCTCATATTTTGTGGCCCCCCAAAACAGTATTTATCACCTTTAGATCACTGCTTTGGCCCTATCCATTTGACTCAAATGAACGTAAAAAGGATAGTATGGTATGTAAACCTGTGGCGCAGCTGGCTAGTAACCAGCTGCTATAAATCACTACTGACCGAGAGGTCATGAGTTCGATGCCCGGGTCAGTTTAAGCCTCCGACCATTAAAAAAAATACTCCCGGCTTGCTGTTGACCTAGCAGCCCCGAAAGACAGTTGCATCTGTCAAGTAGGGAAAATTTAGGTACGCTTTATGCGGGAGGCTAATTTAACTAATCTACAACACCATAAAACTGCTCACGAGGAAAAGAAGAGGAAGAACAGCCACCAGTGGACGGTGAAGCAACAGCTCCCCCTGTGGCCAGAATCGTGAAGCTGGAAAGATGTTAAAATGCCTCTGTGTCTGTCTAAAACTGAATGTTGTTTGTCTGTTGGCATTGAATGTTTGCCATATATGTGTTCATTGTAATCCGCCCTGAGTCCCCTTCGGGGTGAGAAGGGCGGAATATAAATACTGTAAATAAATAATAATATATAGATGGAAGTATCTCAAAGTTTCTCGAAACTGGTCACCATAACTGGTCAATGGTCTCTCATGAACTCTGAGTCCTTCACAGTGCCAAGTTCAGTGTGTATAAGTTAATGCCAAACAACCTTTGTTTACCTGGAGAAGGTACTATAATGTTCAGATGTGTTTCCCAGAGGATGGAAGAGCCCATCATCTCACTCAAAGAAATGGGATAGGGATGGGAGTTCATCTTGAAGGCTCAATCCACTCCCTCTTGGGACCTTCTCCCTCTCATTGGCATTTAATGGCAGCAGCTACCAGAAGACTATTAGTGGAGAATAAAGAGCTTGTGACTTGCCTCATGCTTCCGCTTCAAACCAAAGCAAAAGTGCACATAACCTTGGGTTACATTAAACAAACAGTTTTTTGATCTCGACGTCCATTGCATTGCATTGTGTTACGTTCTGCTGGCTGGGAGTTCTGCTAAATGAATATTTCTCAGTTTGTTTGAACTCTTTCCCGATCCTTCTAAAGTTTACCGAACCTTCTGTTACCAAGGCACCCGCATATAATTTGTCTATTAATTTCAAGGTGCCAACACACATTTGTTGATTAATTCGGTATATGAGTTGCCACGCGGCTGAATTTGTCAGGACGGAATATGTAATTACAAAATGAAATACAACAAAATCAATGCAATCCAATTAAAATAGACTCAAAATGAAAAACTGGAAAAGTATGATTTGCTATAGCGAAGACGAAAAACATCCAAGGCAACAAACCCTGAAAGGCTTAATATTATAGCTGTGAAGAAAAATCAGCTTTTAAAAAAATCAGAATCCAAGACAATAATTTTTTTTCTTGATGCAGTTATTCTTTCGTTATTTTAATGATATACAAGTATTATAATATATGTATTAGGGAGATCTATGTGTTTCCAAATTGTGCCAAACATGATTTCGTCAACAGGACAATGTGCATATTGGGAAAATATGCACAAATTTCAATGAAGGAAACTGTTGTTTTGTGATAATAAGGAACACAAAGCAATTTCCAAATCAAAATTTTAGTAATCTTAGGGATGTAAATCCTTGCTGATTTTATAAATAATAATTTCACTTACATATACTGTGGAGGATGATCACTCTGGGAATTTGCTAGGTTCTTCAGGTCATTTATGATATATTTACTCTGGAATATATAAAACTATAGAGATGTCTTGGAGGACCTAGCAAATTCCTAGATAGAATAAGTTTCTAGGTATTTCTGGTTCCTCCGGGATGACTCTATGGCAATGGGTCATATTGGCAATTTCCAGTAACCCAGCCTGGATGAGAACAAAGGACTTACCATATTCTTTATACAATTAGTCTGTGTAGCCAAGCACTGATTGTTTATTTTAAATAATTTTTATTAAAAAGAAAAGTTTTTAGCTACATAAAAAGTGGGAGAACATTTTACATTAAAGGAAAGTAGGAAAAAGGAAAGAAAGAAAAAATGAAGAAACAAAAAAAAAAAATACAAAAAAGAGAGGAAAAACAAGGGGAAATTTGTACTTCCATTCTTCTTCTTTGCAATAGTTTATATCACCTTCCATCCTCTTTTTCCCTTCATTATCTACCTTTCTTCACCCCAGTTCTGGATTCTATTCTACTCGGTCTTCTTTTTATATATATATATAACTTTTATATATATAACTTTTATATTTTTATATATATATATATATATATATATATATATATATATATATATATATATATACTTATATATACTTTTATATATATAACTACTTTTTCTGTCAAATTTGTTGTATAACATGAAGTTTTGGTGCTTAATTTGTAAAATCATAACCTAATTTGATGTTTAATAGGCTTTTCTTTAATCCCTCCTTATTATTCAAGATATTCACTTATCCGTTTAGCTTGGATAAGTGAGACTCTGCTGTATTACATGTAATATATAATATATAATTAACGTTATTATATTGTATTATTAGTATTATATTGTATTACAAAATAATATTATTAATATTATATGCATTTACAATATTTTATAATATTATATATTACTAGCTTTGTCCAGCCACGCGTTGCTGTGGCTTATGGGAATCCTTTGTTGGCCAGGTGGAATAGCAGTGAATAGCCTTGCAGCCTCAAAGCCTGGCTGTTTTCTGGAGTAGCTGGAGCTGTTTGTTGTATGAACGTAGAGGCATGGATGAGGGGTTGTGCTGCCAAGTTTAGTGTTTCTGGGATGTGTAGTTTTGTTGTTTTGTCCTAGGCCGAAATTTCATTACCCTTTTATATATATAGATTGTAAATTATATTTTATATATGTAGATAGGTACATGTAATAAGCCCAGCACTGATTGTTAATAGTTCTTCAGAGATTCAGAAAGTTGTGTTTCCCAATCCTGTTGCATATTCTCCCAATAGCAGAAGTGTTTGGAACACAAGAGACTTGAGCTAAATAAAACTATTTGTACATCCAATCTACCTGTTCCCCACCTTTAACTTGTAGAGGGTGCCCACCTACTACAAGTTTACCTACTACAAGTTTGTCCACCTTGCCTACCACTTGCTACCAAATCCTTTCAACTGGCGAGGTTGAACTTGGAGCCTTCCATATGTGTTCCTTCACTGAGTTATCACTCTTTACTATAGAAAAGAGCCAACCACTAAGGAAAAGATGTGCTTGCTTATCACTGCTTTCCTTCTTTGGTTTCCAGCTTATGAACTCCAGGAGTGTCCCGACCCTGAGCCCTTCGCCAACGGCATCGTGAGAGGAGCTGGCTACAGCGTGGGCCAGTCCATATCTTTTGAATGCCTCCCGGGTTATCAGCTGATTGGCCATCCGGTCTTGACCTGTCAACATGGAACCAATAGGAACTGGGACCACCCATTGCCCAGGTGTGAAGGTATGGTTTTATGAAGTCACCTTTTAGAAGGCTGTCTGCTAGGGAAGGAGGGAGGGAAGGAGGAAGAAAGGAAGTTAGAAGGAAGAAAGGAAGTGTCCCAGAAGGAAGTGACACTCCAGAAGACAGGAGCAGAATTCAAAACGATCTTAACAGACTAGAGAGATGGGCCGAAACTAACAAAATGTAGTTCAAAAAGGACAAATGCAAGATACTTCACTTCGGCAGAAAAAATGAAATGCAAAGATACAGAATGGGGGACGCCTGGCTCGACAACAGTACATATGAAAAAGACCTTGGAGTCCTCGTGGACAACAAGTTAAACTTGAGCTAACAATGTGATGCAGCTGCTAAAAAAGCCAACGTGATTCTGGCCTGCATCAATATGGGAATAGCGTCTAGATCCAGGAAAGTCATGCTACCCCTCTATTCTGCCTTGGTCAGGCCACACCTGAAATATTGTGTCCAATTCTGGGCACCGCAATTGAAAGGAGATGTTGACAAGCTGGAAAGCGTCCAGAGGAGGACGACTAAAATGATCAAAGGTCTGGAGAACAAGCCCTACGAGGAGCGGCTTAAAGAACTGGGCATGTTTTGCCTGCAGAAGAGAAGACTGAGAGGAGACATGATAGCCATGTACAAATACGTGAAGGGAAGTCATGGGGAGGAGGGAGCAAGCTTGTTTTCTACTGCCCTGGAACTAGGACATGGAACAAGGGCTTCAAACTACAGGAAAGGAGATTCCACTGAACATCAGGAAGAACTTTCCCACTGTGAGGGCTGTTCAGCAGTGGAACTCTCTGCCACAGAGTGTGGTGGAGGCTCCTTCTTTGGAGGCTTTTAAGCAGAGGCTGGATGGCCATCTGTCGGTGGTGCTTTGAATGTGATTTCCTGCTTCTTGGCAGAATGGGATTGCACTGCATGGCCCATGAGGTCTCTTCCAACTCTACTGTT